>NW_012267338.1:2253222-2286385 GCF_000151885.1 Dipodomys ordii | reverse complement strand
GGCCGCGTCCGGAGGCCGGGACGGGACCTGGGCGACGCCACCATCCCCTCCTCCCTCTCCTCTCCCTTCGCTCCCTCGCCCTCCTCCGTCCTCGCTCGTTCTCTTCCATGATGACCCCCCATCCGTTCCACCCCGCCCTCCCCAGACTGCCTCCTGCCTCCTTGGCCCAGGATCCAGGGGGAAGGCCCAGGCCTTGAAGGAGGCCCCCAGGAGGGGCCTGGTACCTGCGCCCCCCGTCCCAGGTTCCTGAGGGCGGGCAGATCAGATCACCCCTGAGCTGGTGGACCTGGCGCCATTCATTCGCCTGCAGATGGGTGCGTAAGCTTGAGATCCGCGGGCAGTCCTTTCCTCCTCCCGGTGGTGGTGAGCCACATCTCGTCTGGCTTTGTTTTTCGCTAGTAGGCAGTGCGAGCTGTGTGCTAGGGTGGATGGAGGGCATCCGTCCGTCAGAGCGGCTCCCCGGGCACTCACAAGGGCAAAGGTAACGCAGGTGTTAGTGTTCTTGAACAGGCGCCGGGAAGTGCTGGATTTTCAAGAAGCTTTAAATATTGCTCCTGACCCGGCAGGGATGGGGAAGGGTGGCATTTGAGCCCGGCCTTCAGCAGTGGACAGGATCCGGCCTCGCAGTGATGGGAGCCCAGGAGGACTCAGGTCACACAGCACTGAAAGGCGTGGGTCTTTCTCAGGCATGTGTCCGGCAGCTGGCTAGTATTTCATTTTGAAAGTGGCTGTCTTTCAGTCTCTGGTTTTCTTGTATGAGTTCGTAAGTCTTCTGCCACTTGCTAACTCTAGAGATCCTATTATTTGGATGTGAACTCTCTCTGAGCCAGATTTTCTAATGTTCCTGTATTTCTCGTCTAGGCTCTTTCTCTTTGACTGTTGTTGTTGGGTTTTTTTTTGTGGGGGGGGTTGTTTTTTGTTTCTGTTTTTGATCCTGGGGCTTGAACTCAGGGCCCGGGCACTGTCCCTGAGCTCTTTTTGCTCAAGGCTAGCACTCTACCACTTTGAGCCACAGCTCTACTTCCAGTTTTCTGGTGGTTAATTGGAGATACATGTCTCATGGACTTTCCTGCCTGGCTGGCTTCGAACCAAGATCCTCAGATCTCAGCCTCCTGAGTACACTGGTTTTCTTTCTTTTTTTTTTTTGGCCCATCCTAGGGCTTTGAACCCAGGCTCTGTCACTGAGTTTTTTTGCCCAAGGCCAGTGCTCTATCACTTGAGCCACAGCCACACTTCTGGCTTTTTCTGAGAAGTTTATTGGAGATAAGGGTCTCATGGACCTTCCTGCCTGGGCTGGCTCTGAACCACAATCCTCAGATCTCAGGCTCATGAGTAACTAGGATTACAGGCATGAGACACCAGCACCTGGCTTCTTTTTAAAATTCTGACAGAGTTCTCCAATTTGTTCTCAGTCTTTCTCATATATATATATATATATATATATATATATATATATATATATATATACACACACACACACATATATATATATATATAATTTCTATCATCTTGTTTTCTCAGAGAGTTCATTTCTCTTGTAGTACTTGCAGGAGTGGGAAAATGCCTGACCTGGCCATTGGAGGAGCTGAACAATCTCAAGGGTATTATTAACTTCCTCCTCTCCTGTGGGTTATTCCCTTCCCCAGTGTAATCTGTCTTCCAAATAGATTTGTTATCATATAATTAGTTTTTATGTCCTCAAAATCTGTTCATTGTTTTAGTTTACCATTTCTGGGCTCCATGTCATATTTAGAAATATGATTGCTACAAGATTGGAAAAATTATTCATCTGTATTTTCTTCGAGTGCTTTTAAGATTTTTCTTCCTAACATTTAAATTTTTGATGCATCTGGAATTTATTTTGAAGAAATGAGTATGAATGGATTGTGTTGCACTTTTTTCCAAATGCCTAGCCAATTGTGCTAGTACCATTTATCCTCTGATTTGAAGTGACTCATTTATCAGAGTGACTCAGAGGCACTTAAGTCAGTTCCTGGAGTCTGTTCGTTGTCTTCCCATCCCTTGGCCGGTACTGGCTGCTTTCACTTGATTCCTGTGGCTTTATCATAGATTTCAGAGACTGGTGGGCCAAGTCCTCGTCTTTACTCTTCTGAATTTTCCTGGCTGGCCTCATATGCTGTCCTTCCAGATGAATTGTAGGGTCATTCTCATTCCAAAGTAAATACTCTTGGTATCTTCAAAAATAATATATTAGAAAATATGATCCAAAATATAGACATCCTAGAAATATATATATATATATATATATATATATATAAAAGAACTAGAATAGAGATGACTCAGTATCATCATCACTATAGTTCTTATCATCATCATCATCCTTATCCTATTTTACCTTTTCTCTAGGAAATAATGGTGGGTTTTGTTGTTTGTGCGCCTGTACTGGGGCTTGAACTTGGGCTTGGGCACTGTCCCTGAGCTTCTTTTGCTCAAGGCTACTACTCTACCACTTTGAGCCACAGCTCCATTTCTGACTTTTTGTGGCTATTTGAGATAAGAGTCTCAGGGACTTTCCTGCCTGGACTGGTTTCAAACCCCAATTCTCACATCTCAGCCTCCTGAGTAGCTAGCTAGGATTACAGGCATGAACCTCAAACATCTAACTCTGTTAACACTTGGGAATGAGGCATTAAGCTGTCTGTGCTCTTTCGGGAAGTTGTAAGATTGTGTCTTCCCAATGAATGCCCCTAAGTTTTCAAATAACCAAATATAGTGGTTTAGCAGTACTCATGGGAAGCAGCACATGGATGGACATTGTCCTGGGAATGGCCTCTGGGCTGGCCAATTCGATCTGTAAGGACACAAGACCTGAGTAGACCCTCTCCGGGGTAGGTAATGACACCTACTTGCTAGAAGGACATATGTGTATAACAATGCTCCAAACATAGCCTCTGGTCAGTGCTTTCTCTAAAACCTTGAAGTTGGAGTTGGTTTGACATCATTTAGGACACCAGAAATGGGTCTTTTTTTTACGGATACTGAACTCACACCTTAAATCCCAGAAGCCAGATTGCCACTGCCCCTACAGAGCCCCTCTCTCCCACATTGGCCAAAATAGAAGTTCAGGAATGGACATTTTTCTCACCTGGAAGCGGAATAAAATATTCATCAATGGTGACCTGATTCTTTTGTTTTGTTTTGGTTGTGTGTAAGCAAGTCATTTTAATCGGGCTTTCATCCTAAATTATCCTAAGAAGCATTGCTGTTTTCATAGTTTAGGTTTTCTGTGACATGCCTGAAATTACAAACTGATAAGTTAAGGCAATTTTAATCAGGGTCTTTTTTTTTTATTGTTTTTCAGATTTCTCACACAAAGCTTTCAGCAGATGACGCATGGAAGTAAGTTCTTAGCATTTCTGTAGTTGTTATTAAAAATTAGATTTGCTTCTTAATAGTCTGAGAAATGGAAGGAAATTCTGCCTTTAGTTGCATACTGCACAGGGTAGAGCAGGTGGGTAAGGGAGCCCTATGTCTGAAGAATAAAGAGACCTCGGACCACAACTGCAGGACCTACCTGTGAAATCTCACGAAGCGAGATTAACAGAGCGTCAGGTTACTATTGATTTTAGGCACATGATACAGTTGGTTTTCTTCCTTCCTTCCTTCCTTTCTTTCTTTCTTCCTTCCTTCCTTCCTTTCTTTCTCTCTCTCTCTCTCTCTCTTTCTTTCTTTCTTTCTTTTCTTTCTGTCAGTTGTGGGGCTTGAACTCTGGGCCTGGGCACTGTCACTCAGCTCTTCAGCTCAAGGCTAGCGCTCTACCACTTGAGCCACAGCACCACTTCTGGTTTTTTTTTTTTAATTGGAGATAAGAGTCTTGTGGACTTTACTGCCTGGGCTGGCTTTGAACCACGATCCTCAGATCTCAGCCTTCTGAGCTAGGATTATAGGCATGAGCCACCAGCACCCAGCTGCAGCTGATTTTCTTTATGTGCTCCTTCCCCTGTGTTCTGGGACCTGCCTGGAGCCATTGGGTGTTGTGAACACCACATGAAAGAAATAAAAATAAAAAGTTCTCCCTTTTTGCACTACAGTAACCAATTACAGACATATTCCTACTTCAAATAGGAAATATGTATTACAGTTGTATACTAATTTATACTTTTCAAAGGGCTTCCACATAAGTTAACCCATTTGAAATGCTTTTCATGCTATATGTGCAAATATTTATATGTGAATATAGATACACATACATAGAATGGATTCATAAAGCATATTTTGTTTTCCATCTATGCAAGTTTTACTTTAGGTTGATGATGAATTCACTCTTCAATCCACAGGACCTAAGTTGGAAGTCTCTTAATTATGCAGAATATTAAATATTGGTTTTGGGGTCTGGGGATGTTAAAATCATAATTAAGTTCTTGAGCTACTGTCATTTTTGTTCACTTCTTATTTCTTCTAGAAATCAGTCTTGTCTCCTGAGCTCAGCTTCCAGTATTATTCAGATCATTTCCTGGTCTGAACTGCAGCTTCTTCACTTGATAAATGAGATTTTATTCCATCCCGTATTTCTTCCAGCACTGACAGCTAAGAGTCCATTTCAAAGAAGCTGAACTCAAACAGGGATATTTACTAGGCGGGTTTGTTTCTACATCTTCTCCTGCAGGGGGCAGTCCTGAGATTTGGATAGAGCCCTTTCAGCAGCACTGGGTTCTCCCAGACTGTAGAAAAGCTGGTAGAGACAACATGGCTGGTATGCCACTGATCAGCTGTCGCAGGTCATGGTCTATTGACTGGTACACAAGCAGACTGCTTGTAATCAGTTATCATTGGAAACTTAAAGGGCTTATGGGACTGATGGGACTGACTGCCAGTGAGAGAGAATACTGGCCTATACTCAGAAGATGCCACAGCATTCTTAAGTTTCCTCCTTTTCCGTGAATGGCACTCGAAGACCCTCCCCCCAGCCTTCCTCGAGGCCAGTGATTTTGAACCTTAGCTTCCCCTTAAAATCACATGGGGGGCTGGGAAGGTGGCTTAGTGAGTGGTAGAGAGCTTGCCTAGCATGCATGAAGCCCTGGGTCTCATTCCTTAGTACCACATACACAGAAAAGGCCAGAAGTGGCACTGTGGCTGAAGTGGTAGAGTGCTAGCCTTGAGCAAAAAGAAGTTCAGGGCCCAGTGCCCAGGCTCTGAGTTCAAGCCCCAGGACTAACCAAAAAAGCAAAATAAAAAAATCACATTGGAAACTTGAAGTATTACAGATGATGTATACATTATATACCGTATACATGTATCCAAACATTACATGGGACCTATTAATATTATTACTATAAGGGTATATTTTATGCTTTAATGTATTCATTTAAAAATAAAATTAAAAATTAATCACGAATGCCTAGCTCACATGCTGGAAACCTGTATTAGTTAAGTCAGCAAAGTACCACAGGCTGGAGGGATGGCAAAAGCAACAGAAACTTCTGTTCTCATAGTTCTGGAGGCTGAAGGCCCAATTCGGAAGTGCTGACAGGTTTGGGCTGGCAGGTTGAGGGCTCGTAGTGACACTGGTCACCTAATGGATCTGGGCTATAGCTTGGGGGCCAGGATTTTTAAAAGCTCCAACTGACAGTCAAGGTAAAGAGCCACTGCTCTAGATTTCCTCCAAGCTCACTTCTGTTATAGGATGCTAAGTCAGATGACCTACTATTTCAGTGATTTTTACCTACCATTTTACAAAATGAATTTTCCAGCTAAACACTAAAACACCCAGCCATCCTCTGAAGGTGTCTACGTGCCTCTCTATCCTTTCTCCCTAAGTTATTGCCCAACAGCATTTACAAGTGTGCTCTGGAGCGTTCTGTCGTCCCATGGGTAATGTACTCAGCGTTGGCGTAGGCAACATCTACTTGAAAGCTAGTAGAAATTACTTGAAATTACCAATACTTTACTATTTTTTTACTTTCTAGAAATGGCTTTTTTTTCTATGATTCAGCCTACCAGTCATAATTCTTCCTCATACCAGTACAAATAACATATGTGCTTTATATAGTCTTATGTCCTGTGTATCATGAGGCTCCCAGGGATTAACTTAAAATTCACAAATGAGGAAACTGAGACTCAGAGAGAGATCCATGACTTCCCCAAGTTAGGAGGTAATGAACTGACAGATAGGAACTGGAACCAAAGTCTCCTCAGCCTCATCGCTTGACCTAAAAAGACCAGACTAAAGGCCAAGTAAAGTGGTTCAAGCCTGTAATCCCAGCTCCTTAAGAGGCAAAGAGCAAGATGATCCCTGTTTGATGACAGCCTAGGCAAAAGTTTGAGACTTCCTCTCAAACAATAAGCTGGGTATGGTGGTATGGCTTGTGATACAGCTATACCAGAGGTTGAAGAAAGGAAGGTTGTGGTCCAGGTTGACCAGGAAAAAAACATGAGATCCTACCTGAAAAAAAAAAGGCAAAAAAACAGCTGGGGGTGTGGCTCATGTGGTAGAACACCTCCCTAGCAAGTGCAAGACTCTGAACACACACACACACACACACACACACACACACACACACACACACACACTAAGCTTGGTACTGGTGACTCAGGCCTATAATTCTAGCTACTCAGGAGGCTGAGATTTGAGGATGGAATTTCTTGCTTGCAGCCTGCAACAGGAGAGGATGTACCAGATGCACCGGGGCCACGAGTCCATGCACGTGGAGATGATCCTGATCTTCGTCTCTGCCCTGGTCGTCGCCCAGGTGGCACTGGTGCAGTGGAGACAGAGGCATGGCCGCTCCTACAACGTGAGTCCTCTGGGTGCTGGACGCCTGCCTGAGCTTGTCACCTGCCACCTTCCCCTCTTGTGACCATGCTGAAGAACTGCTTTGGGTTAAGTCAGTGGTTCTCAACTAGGTGAAAAATTGTCCTTAGGAGCTGTTTTCATTTTTCTTTCTTTCTTTTTCTTTTTTGTCGGTTGTGGGGCTTGAACTCTGGGCCTAGATGCTCTTCAGCTCAAGGCAATCACTCTACCACTTGAGCTACAGTGCCACTTCCAGTTTTTGGTGGTTTGTTGGAGATAAGAGTCTCATGGCTTTTCCTGCCCGGGCTGGCTTTGAACTGAGACCCTCAGATCTCAGCCTTCTAAGTAGTTAGGATTACAGGCGTGAGCCACCAGTGCCTAGCTACAAACATGTTTTATTTGTCATGAGTCCATTGAAGGAAGTGTGGAGGAGGGGCATCTAGCTCTTCACAAGAAAAATTATCTGGCCCAAATGCTCATGGTGCCAAGGTTGAGAAATCCTGATTTAAGTGAACCAATTTCTCTTTTATGCATGAGTAGATTTCACCAATGGCCCAGGAAAGGGATGGTTTGGAATAGCAGAACTCTTGGTCCAGGAGGTCTCATGAGCTCCATCAGGGATAGAGCTGTGGTAATAAATATTACCAGTGCAGCACAGTGAATGCTCTGCAAGTCTGTGGAAATACGTCCATGCACACGTGGCGTTGTGTCTGCTGAAATCTTTTTTAAATGAGCAAGGCACAAATATTCACTTACATACTTACATATGTCTGTGCGTAGTATTGTAGAATCATCTTGCAGAGTTAAATAACAAAATCAATCCTCTGGATTTATTTGGAGACAGTGTCCTTCACATGCCAAATTCCATGTTCTTCTTGCTCATGTCATGTCCATTTTCTTCACTGCCTTTGGATCAACAGCATCAAGGTTTCCTGAAATCGGTTATTTATTTACATTTAATCATTTGTTTATTATAATCAGTTTTATTATGTAAATTCTCACCTCTGAGCATCCTCTGCCTCCTCTGTGCCATAAACACACACACACACATACCCACACACACACACACACACACGCACACAAGTAGTTGGTTTGCAGCACAAAGGAAACTAGCATCACATAAATTCTCTCCTTTTTAATACTTGCATGGTCCATTCTTCATTTTGTGCAATCAAACAAATGAAAGGTACCTTTGTTTTGATTTGACCTGCAATTCTTTTAACATTCATTCTGTGCAGGGAAACAAGGAGAAAAGAAACATGGTACCTTCGGGCAGCATCTGATTGGTCAGAAAATTCCTCCTGTTCTGATAGGTGGGTGGGGAGGATGGGGATGATAGGATCCAGACGCATGGGCTGCCTTCGCTGGTGCTGCAGATGTGTTTTATATGCACATGCCCAGATGGTGACCCCTCTGGCATTACTAATGTGTTCCACATGACAGGCCTCCCCCTTGGCATGTGTCCACCTCGATTTCACATCGTGCATGTGTTTATTTATGAGGCACAGCATTCCTCCATTTCATATGTGGCAGTTACTATTAAAAATGAAAAGGTTTAACTACTCTGGAAATTGATTTTAAAAAATCTTTTAAATTGCAATGAAATGTAGCCTTCATTTCAAAATGACTTCTCATACAATTATTGAATCCATAATGCAAATTTCTGACCTATCTCTTGACATGTTGAGAAAATATGGTGCTGGGTATCCACGTTAAAGATGGCTAAGAAACCAAATATTTGCATCCATCATACATTGTAATGATTTTTTTTTCTTTCTTTGCATTTATGATGTCCAAAGACTTTTTTTTAAAGTAGCATGTCTATACATTGAACATTGTTATTCATTGTTAATTAGATCCAGGCATCAAGTAAGAATTTTGGGATCTTCTAGAAATAGCCCATTCTTATAGATTCACAGGGAGAGAACTCATTTCTTAAAAATCGTGCCCAACTGTACATCTAATCTATCCTAATGTTCTTTTGTTGATTGTAGGGCTTGAACTCACGCCCTGGGCACTGCCTCTGAGCTGGTTTGTGCCCAAGGTTAGCACTCTATCACTTTGAGCCACAGCTCCACTTCCAGTTTTGGGGCAGTTAATTGGAGATAAAAGTCTCATGAACTTTCCTGCCCTGTCTGGCTTTAAACCATGATCCTCAGATCATGAGTAGCTCTGGAGTAGCTAGGATGACAGAGCAACCAACGCCCAGCCTATCATAAATGTTAAGGAAATGGATTACTCTTATACATGTTGGATTGTGATATACAATATAAAATATAAAAGCATAGTAATTTTAAAAAAGCATAGTAGTCTCCCTAAATGAAATCATTCAATTTTTTTATTCAGAAGTTTTCATTCTTTGGAGGGAATAAATCAAATTCTTAGAAATATGAAAAGGGCTGGAGGTGTGGGTCAGTGGTAGAGCACCTGCCAGGAAATATTAAAAGTACCAATGATGAGCAGATTTTGAAAGATGTCCATTTCCTTCTTTAATATCTGACTTAGTAGACTTTTTTTTTTTTTTGGTCCGGTCGTGGGGCCTGAACTCTGGGCCTGGGTGCTGTCCCTCAGCTCTTCAGCTCAAGGCTAGTGCTCTACCACTTGAGCCACAGCGCCACTTCCGGCTTTTTTCTTTCTGCTTATGTGGTGCTGAGGAATCGAACCCAGGGCCTTGAACATGCAAGGCATGCGCTCTCCCACTGAGCCACCTTCCCAGCCCCCTTAGTAGACTTTTTAAAGTCAGTGAATCTATAATTTATGACTTATAATAATTTATATCTTTATAATCCGCTATGGGAAATAAGTGAGCAAAAATACTGATGACATGGGGCTGGGAAGGTGGCTCAGTGGTGGAGCGCTTGCCTTGCATGCTTGAGGCCCTGGGTTCCATTCCTCAGCACCACATAAACAAAAAGAAAAAAGCCAGAAGTAGCGCTGTGGCTCAAGTGGTAGAGTGCTAGCCTTGAGCTGAAGAGCTGAGGGACAGCGCCCAGGCCCAGAGTTCAGGCCCCACGACTGGACCCCCCCCAAAAAAATACTGATGACGTGTGTGTGTGTGTATGTGTGTGTGTGTACATGTGTGCCAGTCTTGGGGCTTGAACTTACGGCCTGGGCCCTGTCCTTGAGCTTTTGGGCTCAAGGCTAGCACTCTACCACTTGAGCCACAACTCCACTTCTGGCTTTAACCACCATTAACTGGAGATAAAAGTCTCACAAACATTCCTGTCTGGGCTGGCTTTGAACCATGAGCCTTAGATCTCAGCCACCTAAGTAACTAAGATTACAGGTATGGGCTACTGATCTGGCCTGATGAGGTATTTTAATGAGTCATAACTTTCATTATCAATACTAGGCTCCAGGTGGCTAATGCTGAGTGCTAGCATAAGCATTTCTTGAGTCTTAGTTCTGCAGCAGGTGGGTTCAGGCATTTGGGAGAATTCTGTAAGTAAAGCCTGCTTTTCCTACTTGTATATATGTATGTATGCTGTGTATATGTATTGATCTCAATATCATAAATAAAGGTGCTTACTTATTCATCAGCTCTGACCACAGCCACCAATAGGATGGAAAATTAAAGCAATTTATCTGAGTAATTTGGGCAAAAGTAAAAAAATATTCCATTTACCCTGAAATTTAAAAACAACAGCAGCAGCAAAAAAAAGTTATGCAATGTTTTTCCTGAATTCTTTAGAACTCTCTCTCAAGGAATTTTCCCCAAAGGCACGTATATAACAACCTTAGTGTTTTCAGAAAGCAGACCTGCGTAATTCTAAAGAACTCTTACCCTAGTTAGTTTCTGAGAAGGAGAATGAAGATGTCACTTATTGGCAAAGTGGCTGTGGTATGCTCACCTTTAGAACACCCTCACATCCTGCCTAATAGTTTTCCTGATTGACATTAGACCACACCAAGACCTACCTTATAGGAGCCAAATATGGCTGGGTGCCAGTGGCTCGCACCTGTAAGCCTAGTTCTTCAGGAGGCTGAGGTCTGAGGATTGTGGTTCAAAGCCAACTGGGGCAGGAAAGGCCATGAGACTTTTATCTCCAATTTAACCATTCAAAAACTGGAAGTGAAGCTATGGCTCAAAGTGGTAGAATGCTAGCTTTGAGCAAAAAGTCTCAGGGAAAGCATCTAGGCCCTGAGTTCAAGTCCGCTGACTTAAAACAAAACAACAACAACAAAAACCAAGAGAGGGATTAGCCTGCGCTGAGAAGTAGAACTGTTGCTAAGGTCACAAAACCAAGTCAGTGCCTCTCTGGGCCATCGGCTCAGTCTTTCCAGTTCACTGAGCTGTGAGATTGGCGCCAGCCAGGTTAAATCCCCGTCAGTAGGCTTTACACTCACGTCAGTGGCACAGGCCACTGCAGAGCACACAGGAGTAGCAAGGAGGGGATGGGCTCTGAGTCCTCCGCTGCCACTTCCTTTATTGACACAGCTGTGCACATGCTCACAGGCAGCCCCTTGGCTCCATGCAGTGCCCTGTGGTTTTCAGAATTCTTTCTCACCTCAGGTCTCCTTCCGTCTCCACCTAAGGCAGCACAGACAGGCAGGGCAGGCATCCCCAACTGTCGCAGCTATCATGGGACTTGTTTGCCCAACATTACATTGCCCAGAATAGCTTTGTTCTGAAATAAATGGAAGGAAGTGACAGAAAGTGTGTATTTGGGATCATTTCCCATTTGGATTTTCAGAGGATTATACCAATTCTCCCCATCACTTACAGTTGGATGGTGAGCCAGTCACAGGAAGCAGATTTGGTAGTGAAGATGGCTTCTCCCATGAAGATTCTGAATGATTTAGTCATGGAGATCCAGACCTGGGGTGTAGCTCTGGAGTATGGTGCATAATTAGCTTTTCTGAGGTCCTAGGTTCAATCCCAAGCACTACAAAATAATAGTATTCACAGAGATGCTATGCAGGCCCTCGGTCATTGAAGGAGACTGTGTTCATTTCTCTGACAGCTGGTGACTTTGCTGCAGATGTGGGTTGTGCCTCTCTATTTCACCATTAAGCTTTTCTGGTGGCGGTTTCTGTCTCTGTGGGGCATGTTCTCTCTTGTCACCAGTTATATCCTCTTCAGAGCCACCCGAAAACCTCTCTCAGGAAGAACGCCACGGTATGTATCCCATTCCTTTCTTCCTCATGAGTCTGCTTATTTAACTTCTTTTATTTTTTGGTAGCATAACTATTTGGAGGTTAGTAATACTGCTGTTCATCCATGGAGGTTATTTATTAGTGAAGTTTAATAGCTGTCAAACTTATAATTTCACATTTTCACTGAGCCAGGCCAAGACTGAGAGAAGTGAAACTCCTTCTGCAAATTTCTAGACTGCTATTATTTGCAAGGTTATTTTTAGTTTTAATTCACTGTGAGTTCTGTCACAAGCACAAGTTGAAAGTCTGTGTTTTAACCTGAAAGTCTGTGTTTTAACCTGAAAATATTTAAGCTGGCATAAACAGGGTGTTAACTACGTTATTTGAGATATATAAAGTGCTCTGCATTTCAGATAACACAAACATCCTTGTCTCTGTCCCCTGCATATAATCCATATTGCATATCAACGAGACTGGTTTGCTGCCCCACTGTATAATGAGTTGTTCCAGCTAAATACAAAGTGCAGACACAGCAGCTGACTTCAGTCAGCTTCATTGTTCTCCAGGGTCATCCCCTCTCAAGTGGCCGGGGGCCCTGCATCTGCTTCTCATGCCCATGAGCCATCTTCAGTTTCCTGACTGCACAGCTCTGCACCCCAAGTCCAGTCTGAGAGCTAAAAGCTCCACTGCATTCTAAAGCAGACCTAGAAGGCATGGGAAGAGAGCCATGTGACAGTGTAATGAAGGTTCTTGTAGTAAAGTTGTAGGGAAAAGGAGCTCTTCCATGAGAGCAGTCGTAGGCCCTGACATTTTTATAGATCTTTCCTTCACCATGGGTGATAGGTGAGTCAGACCTCAGATTCCATTTAGAAATGGTAGATTCAGTATAGGAGGAAGCCAGTGGGAACAGATCAGCATCATTGGAGAGGCAAGTCCTGGGAGGGGTCTCTAGCACCAACCCTGTGGCTCCTCCTCTCCCAGAATCACCTGGCTGCAGTGCAGAGGGGCAGAGAAGGAGAAGTGAGAGTCTTTCTACTTCCTAAGGTCATACCACCCAACAAGCATGAAGTTCAGGCTCCACAGACAGGCGACGTGGAAGACCAGGTGGCTGGCCTCATCAACTGCAAGGCCCAGCTCTCACTGGGAGGCTGCTCTGAACCAGTAATACAACTTCTTACCTGGTTGATCAGTTTTCATGTCATTCGAGTAGAAACAGCTCTGGACTCTATCTTGCTTAGAAAGTTGTATCCCCAGTAGACCGGAAGAGAGAGGAGAGAAAAAGCAAGGGCAGCCATAGCAATGACCTAGTGAGCATCTTGTGTGCCACGTCTTCTAAACATTGCTGTGTCTCCACACATCATCTTCAGAATGCTGGTATTATCACTGTCCATCTCTTGGGCTTGCCACACTAGGCCCAATACTTCCAAAAGAATAAAAGCTCTTTAAAATAAAAGCTCTTTAAAAACTAAGCTACCAGTAGTATATATCTATAATTCTTTTATACTTGTGAACATAAGCATATTTACCAGAAGTTTCAAGAAATCACTTGGGATTACAGTTGTTCTAAGAGTGTTATTGCCTAAGATTTTAAGAGCATTAGCCTCAAAAATATCAATAAATCAAAAGATTATTGATGACACTGTTCGGGAAAGACCGCATACTTTTCTGTCATTTTCTGTGTTCTCCCCAATTGTCACAGATTGGTCTACAAATGGTTTCTTCTCATCTACAAATTGAGCTATGCCTTTGGTGTGATAGGCTATTTGGCGATCATGTTCACAATGTGTGGATTCAACTTACTTTTCAAGTAGGTATCTCCTGCGAGGCTAGAACACCCCCAAACACCTGACTGGGCCATTTATCTTGGCACAGACCCTCCCAGCTTTGACCCCATGGTGTTCTATGCCCCTATTTTTTTTTAAATAATACTTAACACTATGTTCCCCAATAGTGCTAATGATTGGAGGAAATCACTAGAATAGCAAGAGGCGAGTTCCTACAAAGTGAAATATTTTTTAAAGGTTTTTAAAACTTTGGAACTTTAGGGGGCTGGGAAGGTGGCTCAGTGGTAGAGCGCTTGCCTTGCATACCTGAGGCCCTGGGTTCGATTCCTCAGCACCACATAAGAAAAAAGCCGGAAGTGGCGCTGTGGCTCAAGTGGTTGAGCGCTAGCCTTGAGCTGAAGAGCTGAGGGACAGTGCCCAGACCCAGAGTTCAGGCCCCACGACTGGACCCCCCCCCCAAAAAAAACAAAAACTTTGGAACTTTAAAGAGAATCTGTACTTGAGCTACAAAGTTCACCATTAAAAGTAGGCCTCTAATGGTGATGGAGTATCCTGATTGGGCGGGAACTTCCAATCATATGTGTCCTTTCTTTGTATCTACAGAAGCAGCGTACTGTCCAATGAGGTTGCTACTAGCTCCTATGACTATTGAAAGCTTGAAATATGAAATGAGATGTGTTATAATGTGAAATGTACCAGCATCTATAACAAACCAATGTACTGGCAGATATAACAAACCAACTAGGCAAGAAAGAAGATTCAAACTCGTTTAGGGCTAATTCTTCATCTTTTAAAAGATCTTTCCCTTAAAAAGAAGTGTGGGAGGAGGGGAAGGACTAGCACAGAGAACCCCAGTATTTGAAATATGCTTCAACTTGTTAAAAATTGTTTTCATAAAAATAGTTTTCATTAATTCATTATAACTAAGGCATAGTGCCAAAGGTCCTCAAAAATCTGAGCTTGAGCCAGGCATGGTGGCTCATACCTATAATCCTAGCTATTCAGAAGGCAAAGATAGCAAAGATGGTAGTTTGAGACCAGCCTGGGCAAAACACAGTTCAGAGGATCTCATTTCAACAAAGACAAAGTTAGGCGTGATGGTTCCTGCCTATAATCCCACTACAGCAGAAAGTGTAAACAGGAGGATCACAGTCCAGGCCAGTCCAGGCCAATCCAGACAAAAGGCAAGACCTGGTCTCAAAAATAACCAGAGCACAAAGCATATGGCCCAAGTGGTAGAGCACCCAGTAAAATCTGAACTTGATTCCTGGCTTTGCTAACTATTGATTGTCATGTGAAGCAACTATTTTTTCCCCTCCAAGTCTTCATCTTTTCACGTATAAAGAATAAATCATTGTATCTATCCCAAACATTTGTTAGGCAAACGAAGTATTTGGAAGCATTTTATAGACTAAAGTGTACAAGAGAACTTGCAGCTCTTGTTATCTGGTAAATGCTTTAAAAATGCTACCATGCAGAGACGCCACCCAAGACCAACTCAACTAGCGTCCTTGGTGAGCTGATGCATCAGCACATATTAAAACTCCCTTGTGATTCTAGTCTATGGCTGGGGCTGGAACCTACTTCTATGGTGGTTATTAATACTAGCCACTCACAGGAGTCATTTGGTGTTTTTGCTGCCTGAGTCCCATCCTGGGGCTATTAGAGATTATGATTAGGACTGATCTGGCCTGTGGCCTGGAGAAATAGCTTTTAATAAGCTTCCCGGACCTTTCTGTGCTTAGCCAACTTTGAAACCACTGGTAAGAATGACATTGTTCTTAAGAGTTGTTAATCTCTTGCTATGCCTTATTTATAAATTAAGCTTCATCGTAGATGTGCGTATAGAGGTAAAAACAATCTGCATGGGGCTCAGCAGTGAGATGTCACGTACCCACTGAGGGTTTGGGAATGTGTCACCCAAGAATAAGGGGACTCCCCAGGAGTTCCTTGTCCACCAGCTCTGAACGGTGCCATTTGAGAGAAATTTAAATTCACTCAGGGGCTACATTCTTACTTCCTGGTGATGTTGTTTTACGTAGAATCAAAGCCAGGGATTCCATGGAGTTTGGCATCGTTTCCTTGTTCTATGGCCTCTACTACGGGATAATGGGGAGAGATTTTGCTGAGATCTGCTCGGATTTCATGGCTTCTACTATTGGGGTAAGTGCTGCTTTTCCTTGCTTGAAATCATTTATGACATGGGAAAAATGGTCTCATCTTAATATTTCCATCCACGTTTGCGTCTTTTCCTCTGGAACTGCTTTGGTTCTCTCAGCTCCACTGATTCTTGCCTCAGAAAATAGTCCTGGCTAACTAATTAGAAAACACATTTCTTATATATAACAGCGAGGAGTAAGTCATCTTGTAGTAATCCTGTGCCATTAATAAAATATGATATTTATTCAGGTCATCATCCATAGGATACTTCTAACCAAAACCCTTTCTCTCTCCTGAAACTCCACCTACTGCAAATAAAATTCATATTTGAGAGGCTGTGGTATAGCTCAGTAGTAGAACTCACCCTGGGTTGTATCCTCAGCACCACAAATCATCTAGATTTGTATTTGATGCTTCATGAAAGCACTTTGGCATCGACAGTAACTCGCTGTGATACTCACCAGAAAGATTAAGTTATTACGACCCAGCATCCAAAGAAACAGAAAATACAAAAGGTGTGTTGATGGTATATTGGTGCCTTTCATATTTTAAAATCCCAAACAGCGTGTGTGTGTGTGTGTGTGTGTGTGTGTGTGTGTGTGTGTGTGTGTGTGTTCCACTGTCTTAAAATGATTAAACATTAGAATAAACATACTTTCCAGTTAGATGGATTCCAGATTTGGGCTTCGAGAACATTCCTCTATGCCTGACCATGCTGCACACCTCTAAACAGTTACAAACCCAGGGGTCCACATCCTCTTCCCTTCTTGTCTCGTGATACACAGCCAGATCTGAAACAGGAAAACGAGTGTAAGAGAAGAGCCGGCTTCTGGGTTCTTTGAGCTCCATTTGCACCCCTTGACCTTATCAGCACCTCTTTGTCTTCCTTCCACCGGGGCTCTCTCCCATCCTCCTTCTAGACCCACACCCATCCTCTGCAGTGCACTGCTGCAGCAGCAGGCCCTGGGAACTTGGTGGTCAGGTGTGGTCTGTGGGCAAGCTGCCTTTCTGATGAGGTTCAAGGTGGGCACAGAAGGCCACTCCCCGTTCCAATGAAATCCAGAGTCATATCGACCTCCTTCCCCCTTCCTCTCCCCACCAATGCTCAAAGCATTTATGAGCAGGGTTTGAGGAAGAGAAGGGTGGTGTTGGGCCAGTTCTCCTGTGGACCAAGAAGAAGAGATTTCAGCTGGCCAAACAACCAGCTTTTCAGAGACCTCACTTGATCCAACCCCTCCAACAGTCCAGCAGTGCTCAGTCCGTGCTGTGGGCCTCTGTGGCCTTCATGCTAGCTCCCAACTCTATACAAATCACTGCATCCAGCCACTGGATCAGCCACCAGTGTGCATGTGTCTGTGAGTGGTGTGTGTGTGCGAAGAAGCAAACAAAGGAGGACCAGCCTCCATTCCCAGACCAGTGTCTGAGCCTCACACCAGATCAATTAAGCCAGAATCTCCGGGAATGAAGCCAATGCATCTGCTTGGTTTAAAAATCCTCCTTAGGAAAAAAAAAAAAAAGAACGAGCTATTAAGCCATCTAAAATCATGGACAAATCTCAAATGCATGTTGCTGAGGGTGAGGAGCCAGTCCAAAAGGAGTCTGTAAAGAATGGTTCCTTTTATATGACATTTCAGGAAAGGCCCAACCGTAGCAGCGCAGGGCTGCAGGGGTTTAGGGAGGGAGCAGGGGTGAATAGCTGAAGCTCAGGGATTTATTTTTATATGTGTATAGACTTCCTTAAGACGTTGTTTTCCATAGAACCAGAGCAGAGGGTCCACAGACTTTGGCACTGCATGCTTTTTCTGTGGCTCTCAGATGGAGTCCTAGGGACACTTTACTGAGACCTGCTCAGACTACAGTCAAGTGGAAGACTCATTCTGTTTCACGCTAGGACAAGGAGATGAGACACACAGCATTTTTCAGAATCTTTAAGAATGATGTTTCAGAAAGAATGAACCTTCATGCATGCAAAATTGAAAAGTTATTTAGGAGGTCAGAGGATTCCGCAGAAGAATGAAGACTGAGAAGAAGGAATCTCATTGTATTGCGAATGTGTGAACTAGCCCTATTGAAGGTAGAGGATGTGTTATCCTAAGGAAATTTAAAATGAGCGGAGAATATAAGACCAAAAGCAAGAGGAACTGTACATTACATTGTAATCTGGCTGATAAAGTCATGCCTCCAAGCTTTTGGATGAACAATTCTGATGCCCCTCTACATGTATTCTGAAATTGAGCCACTGAAAAATAAATGGATATCTGATTATAGAAGCTAGGTTTCTCACTGTCTGAATAAACAATTACAGGCAAGAAGAAGGAGCTATGAGATATTAAAATGGGATCCAGCTTTAGCTTAGTATAAATTTAGATGAACATGTAAGTACAGAATACTTGGAGCTGTGGACATATACACATGTTAGTATATGCAGATATATTTTCTTGTACTGTCTGCTAAGAGATTGTAGAAACAATGCCTCCTTCTACACCCCAATTTCCAGATCTTGGTTTCTAATACTATTCCATAATAAAAAGAAACATGGGCTGGGCACCAGTTGCTCACACTTGAAATGCTACTTATTTAGGAGGCTAAGATCTGAGGATCCTAGTTCAAGGCCAGCCTGGGCAGAGAAGTCCACAAAGCTCTTATTTCTAATTGACCAGCTAAAACCTAGAGGTGGAGGTATGGCTCAAGTGGTAGAATGCTAGCGTTGAATATAAAGGAGTGGGAGGCTCTGAATTCAAGCCCCAGTACAGACACACACACACACACACACACACACACACACACAATCTGCTAATAGGAGAAACTGGATGTATGGCATATATACTGTCTTTATAGATATTAGATATTTTAAATGTAAAACTACTAAAAAATACATTTTCTATTAAGAAAAAAAAGCCTGATGTCTTGCCCAAATTGAGAACTACCTCTTCAGCCCTGGAAGGTCTAGGTACCCTAGGATTCTAAAAGCACTGCCTTCTAAGAGCGACAAGTCTGTGAGCTCCCTGTAAAAACATGGCATTTAAAAACAAGACAAGTGCTTGGATTTACTACAGCTCTCCGTGTCATACTCTGAAGAGGAAAGGAAGGGCCAGGTAAGAGCTAAGCTCCAAGGCTTCCTGTGTGATTGAGAAACTCCAGCCCTGGGCAAAACCTCGTCTCTTTCAAGGGAAGACTACAGGTAGACACTATGATTAGCAATGAACTTCGGGTCCCCTTGGGATTCAGTGGGCTGTGCCTGGAAATCTCAACTCCCCTGCTGCCTTGTTCCTACAAGAAAAGGTGGCAAGAGTTCTAACCCAGGAGATTCTGCTAGGAGCTGGGGCTGCACTGTGTTCAGAAATGGTGGGTGCCTGCTGTCAAACAGTGTTCCCCTTGCCCATTTCCTGACAGTTCTACAGTGTCAGCGGGATGCCCACCAGGAGCCTGGCAGACAATATCTGTGCCGTGTGTGGGCAGAAGATCATCGTGGAGCTCGAGGAAGAAGGGCTCATTGAGAACACCTACCAGCTCCCATGCAATCATGTGTATCCTTTGCCCAGCCCTCGCTGCACCCAGCCCAGCTCCCTTCCCTCCCTCTCCCCTCCTTCCCTCCCTCTCCTCTCTTCCCCAGCTTCTGGCTTGCTTAGCCTCCCTCTCCAAGCCCCACATCTTCACTCCTCTGGCCAATTCTATTTCTGAGACTTTCTGACGATCCTTCTTGCATTGTGAACTCCTAATTAATATGAACATGCTCTACAATAATTTCAGTCTCCTAAAAGGTCTCTCAGTCCCCATAAACCAGAAGGCAGTATTGACTGAAGGGAGCTCATTGGGAAATGGTGGAAGCCATAGATGAACACCGAGCCAAAAAGGACCAAAAGAGAAAAATGGGGGTTGAGAGTAAGAAAATAAAGGGGCTGGGAGTGTGGCACATGAGCTCTCAGACTAAGGCAGGCCTGGCTTCCATCCCCAAGGGAGGAGCACAAGCCAGTGTGAGTGGGGCCTGGTGGTATCTCAACCTTGACACAGTGCACTTGGTCTAGAAAGAATCCAGGGAACCCATTTGGAACAACAAGAGACAGAGATGGTTGTGGGAGAAAACCAAGATCCTCACCAGCTTTCTTATTAAGTCTGAGCCCTAAGTCTAAGCTTTTGGCTCACACATGTAATCCTAGCTACTCAGGAGGCTGAGATCTGAGGATCCTGGTTTGAGGCCAGCCTGGGCAGACTCCTATCTGCATTTCACTAGCAAACCCCCAGAAGCAGAGCAGCGGCTCAAGTAGAGCAGTAGCTTTGAGCAAAATAGCTCAGGGACAGTGTTTTCCATTCCCTTCCCTCCCCCCAAAAGTCACACTACATGCAATAAGAAAATACTTCAGGCAACTACAAGAAAGACCAAAATTTGATGTCTTGTTCTTGAACTGTTGGGCTCTTCAGCTATGTGCTCCTCCTCAGGTAATTCTCTAAGGCTGAGGGGGAGCCTGTGGTGACGGTAATGGACAAGCCATGGTGTGGAAACTAGCTGTTCTTTCTGGGAACCCCCCAGCAGGCCTTGAGAAAGGCCTCAGTACACCAAAAACCATGTGCATCAAAACCCCTGCACAAAGCAGTGCATGTTGTCCAGGCATGTGGCTGTGGGTACCAAAGTTTGGATTTGGGTTGGCAAGCAAGGCATACTTTAATTTGTTCCTAAATACAAAACAAAGCATCATTTATCTTTAGTTCATAGAGCAGGACCAGTCTCACAGCATTGTCCCTCTACAAAGCTGGAGCTCTGTGTGCCGCTCAGGCCGGCTGCGCCCCTCCCCAGCCCACTGTATGCGGCCTACAATACCTTCTCTCTCCAAAGAGCACTGATGAGCCAGCGCCGTTTAATCTGGACAGTTTCCACCTCTTCAATTCTGAGTCAGAAATCCAAATGCATCTCAAATGTAACAGGAGCCTTCGCTCCCACATTTAAGCCTTAAAATGTCAAGGGAAGAAACATGAAGATATCCCATATGGAATTCTGTAGTGCTTTTTTCAATACCATACCTTTCTCTCTTCTCCCCCCACTCCCAAAAAAGATCATTCTTAGTTAGAAAAGTTCCAAGTCTGGCCTGGGTTTTAATATGATTTACTTTTCAAATGTTGGCACAGAGCCCCTTCTGCCATTTGCAAATGGAAATATTTTCTCTCTCCACCTTTAAAAGCCCTTAGGGATTGTTGGACATGTGTGCATATGTAATCTAAAATGTAGTCACCTTGAAATTTGCCTTGCAGGGAGTATTATTAATGGCTCATTTGAGCATGAGTCATCTCAGCGAGAGCTGGGCCCGTGTGGTCACACTGAGGAGGGATTATGTGGGGGTGTCTCTGCAGCCATCCGGCAATGTGAGCGTTTCTCAGCATGGAGACCGGGGGGTGAAAGAGTATGTTTAAGAAAATGTGGCCGGGTGCTGGTGGCTCACTCCTGTAACTCTAGCTATTTAGGAAGCTGAGATTTAAGGTTTGAAGCCAGTCTGGGCAATGAAGTCCAACTAGTCACAGAAAAAGCCAGAAATGGTACCGTGGCTCAAGTGGTAGAGTGCTAGTCTTGAGCTAAAAGGAGCTCAGAGACAGTGCCCAGGACTAGCAAGAAAGAAAGAATGAGACAGAGAGAGAAGAAAGAAAGAAAGAAAGAAAGGAGGGAGGGAGGGAGGGAGGGAGGGAGGAAGGAAGGAAGGAAGGAAGGAAGGAAGGAAGGAAGGAAGGAAGGAAGGAAGGAAGGAAAGAAAGAAAGAAAGAAAGACCAAGGAAGGAAGAAAGAAAGGGAAAGGAAAGAACAGAACATGTGGACATTTTTCATGCTGAACTCTATACCCAGATGGCAGATAGGGCTATATTATAGCCTTTTTGAAAAAGGACTGTATGGGTTTGGATTCAAATAGGTTTGTTGCAATCTATTTTCTGTTGACCTAAAGATATATATATATTTTTTTTGGGGGGGGTCCAGTAGTGGGGCCTGAACTCTGGGCCTGGGCGCTGTCCCTCAGCTCTTCAGCTCAAGGCTAGCGCTCTACCACTTGGGCCACAGCGCCACTTCCAGTTTTTTTTTTTCTGCTTATGTGGTGCTGAGGAATTGAACCCAGGGCCTCATGCATGCAAGGCAAGCACTCTACCACTGAGCCACCTTCCCAGCCCCAAGATATATTTTCTTAATGTCCCAAACTTCTCAACATAGAATTGAGAGATTACCCACAGCCTTGCTGCTGTGGCGCCTCACAGCTGTCTATGCATCAGCCAGGACAAACAGGTGTGAGGCAGGCTGGTCAGAGGACTGTGATCCACTATTCCTATGCTAGTGGTAGAAGAAATCAATCAATCAATAGGATGAATTTCAATTTACACACAATCATTTTGTCCCTATCTGTAGTTTTGTAAACGCTGGAAATATTTATTTCCAAAAACTGCTTTTGAATGATTCATTCAACAAATATTTCTTAGATACTTGCTTAACGTAGTGAGGACAGGAAGATGAATAAGACAGTCCTCTAGGTAACATATGGCCTGAGAGACAGAGAGAAAGAGAGCACAAAGGATTTCATGATGCCTAGAGTAAGTTCCTTGTATTGAAAGAACATGGAAGGAAGAGAGGAAGGAAAGGAGGGAGGGAAGGAGGAAAGTAGGGAATGAAAAATGGATGGAAGGAGGGAGGAAAGGAATGATTGATTCTCAAATTTATTAACATAATTTAAATTTGCCTAAGACAAGTCTGATTATATAGAAAATAACAAGTAAGGGGCTGGGAAGGTGGCTTGCATGCCTGAGGCCCTGGGTTCAATTCCTCAGCACCACATAAGCAAAAAGAAAAAAGCCGGAAGTGGTGCTGTAGCTCAAGTGGTAGAGCACTAGCCCTGAGCTGAAGAGCTGAGGGACAGTGCCCAGGCCCAGAGTTCAGGCCCCATGACTGGACCCAAAAAAAAAGAAAGAAAGAAAATAACAAGTAAGTGACAAAAAGTAGAACTGAGTAGGTTCACACCTATAAATTATAGCTACTTAAGAGGCTGAGATCTGAGGATTGAGGTTCAAGGTCAACTTGGGCAGGAAAAGTTATCTC
The DNA here is from genome assembly GCF_000151885.1 of Dipodomys ordii. Lineage (NCBI taxonomy): Eukaryota > Metazoa > Chordata > Mammalia > Rodentia > Heteromyidae > Dipodomys > Dipodomys ordii. Next base: position 2,263,533 of record NW_012267338.1, on the reverse strand, counting down.
CATTTTACTACTAAAAAGCCAGAAGTGGAGCTGTGGCTCAAGTGATAGAACACTAGCCTTAAGCAAAAAAGCTCAGGAACAGTGCCCAGGCTGTGAATTCAAGGACTGGTGCAAATTTAGAATTAGGAAGTACTAAGGTGAATACATGAAAAAAATGCTTGAGTGTAAAAGCAGCCATCTGTTTTTATCTAGTTCTTACTAGAGTGAAGTGGAGAAAGAACTTACAAGTAAGGTCAAGAAGTTACGAGCCACAGAGTGAGCAAGCACGAGCGCAAGCCCCTTCACAGCTCATAGTCCTCGCTTGGGGCTCTCTGTCGCCTAGAGTCTCCTTAAAGAAGTGTAGGCCTCGCAGCCATCCCCACCCCGGGCTACTAAGCTAAGATCTCTTCCACGTCACCAGTCCTTACTCCTGACTATCTAGAACTTCCCTAACAAGTTCCTTCAGCTTTCATGAATTCTGCATCCGAGGCTGGTGTATTGTTGGGAAAAAGCAGACCTGCCCATACTGCAAAGAGAAGGTGGATCTGAAGAGGATGATCAGCAATCCGTATCCTTTCGCAAATGTGCAAACTACTATCTCAACTATTTCTAGGGGTGCATTCTTTAAGCTAGCCTTTCATTATTGCTCTACAGCTACATTGTCTCTAACAACCTATTTCAAAATGGCTTGTCTAGGGCTGGGAAGGTGTCTTAGTGATAGAGTGCTTGTCTGGCATGCATGAAGCCCTGGGTCGATTCCTCAGTACCACATAAACAGAAAAAGTGCTGTGGCTCAAGTGGTAGATTGATAGCCTTGAACAAAAGAAACTCAGGGACAGTCCCCAGGCTCTGAGTTCAAGCCCCAGCATTGGCAAGAAAAAAAATGGCTTGTCTATGTTAGCGCTCTGGTTAGGAAGTGAAATGCCTAACATACTACTTTTTCTGTCTCATATTTTCCACATTAAGGGATTTAGCAGAAATGAAACAGGATATTGAAAACCATAAGGAAAATACAAAGGAGGGATGCATGCATGATTGAACTGGATGGGTGATGGGAGGGGAGATTAATAGGTAAGTTAGAGTCCAAAATGTAAAAGCCCCAAGTATGAACTGAAGTGTAGAGAAATACATTTTTAGGCCAAACTACATTTTCTCCTCGCCCTGAATTTCAGTGTTTTAAATTCCTTGCGGTGTCTCTGCTCTTTTTAGGCTAAGCCCTCGCGGTAATGATACTGAAAGGAGACAAACTCCTACAAATACGATCAGTGTATGGCAGCAACTAGATTTTTTATAGACGCCAGGAACTCAACAGAAGAAATGCAGGTCTCATTAAGACCAGGGAAAGGGAATGGCCCTGATCCAGAGCTAACAGAAAGATAACCCTCCGCCTCACAGTTCTGTGGGTGCTCATGATAGCTAATGGCAGCAGCACCCCATCTCTGAGTTTCAAGAAGGGCATCTGGGAAGGAGGCCTCGGGCCTCAGGCCTTGCCGTGATGGCATCGAACACCTACACCACCATCTTCGCTCCATTTACAGGCCTGACTCTTGGTGAACTCACTCAATGCTGACCCTGTGCCGCTTCCTGCTCCTCCCTCTCCATTTACTGACCCTCCTGTCACCTTCTAGAATATGACATGAACCAGAAGCACTTTCAGGTAGGAACTAATAAGCCTACAATGCATAATCTTTGTCAGAAAACTGATGATTAACGGTTAGGCAAGCTGGCTCACACTTGTAATTCCAGCTACCCAGGAGGCAAAGATAGGACCACAGTTCAAGAACAACTCAGGCAAAAAGTGAGACCCTCATCACATAAACTAGTGGGGCACAGTGGTGCATGCTATAATCTCAGCTACTCAGAAGTTGGATATAAGAGGATTGTGGTTCAAGGTTATTGCTGAGCAAAAATAGTAAACTATACCTGAAAAATAAACTAAATGCAGATTTGTCTGTAGGCCTAGCTCAAGTGGTACAGAGCCTTCCCAGCAAGCATGAGGCCCTGAGTTCAAACTCCATTACTGCTCCTCCCCCCAAAAAATAAAAGGAAAAAGAAAAGTTTAAGTATAAAAGGGTGACTTGTTTCTTTATACATTCTGGAGAGAATAAACTAATAAATATCACCTGCATTCTTTCTAGAGACACAATGTAAGGTAAAGTTATATGTAAAAAGCTGCCCTTTGTAAAACTGCTACCAGAGATAAGGATTATGTTCCTTTAGGACTATTTGTTTTGTTTTTTTGGTTTTTGTTTTTGTCGGTCGTGGGGCCTGAACTCAGGGCCTGGGTGCTGTCCCTCAGCTCTTCAGCTCAAGGCTAGCACTCTACCACTTGAGCCACAGCGCCACTTCTAGCTTTTTTTGGTTTTGTGGTGCTGAGGAATCAAACCCAGGGCCTTATGCATGCAAGGCAAGTACTCCACCACTGAGCCACCTTCCCTGCCCAGCCCAGGACTGTTTGTTAAAGATACCAGGTAAAGGTATGTCTTATATGTTGAACTAATGCTGTAGTTGTCATTGTTTACACTAGACCCATGCACTTGAGTGAGCATGCATGGGCAAGAGCTATGCTCCTACCCCATGTTATATAGACAGAAGGTTCCCTCCCCTCCTCCTACATCAGTCATGGGCTTGCAGTCAGGGTCTGGGCACTGTCCTAAGCTCTTTCACTCAAGGCTAACACTACCACTTTCAGCCACAGCTCCACTTCTAGTTTTCAGGTGGTTAATTGGAGATAAGGGTCTCATGGACTTTCCTGCCCAGGCTGGCTTTGAACAGGGATCTTCAGATCTCAGCTTCCTCGGTTGCTAGATAACAGGCGTGAGCCACTGGCACCTGGTTTGGTTTCTATTTCTTTTCAGTGTGGTATAAATAACAATGATAACCATAATAGTATAAAAAGAAGAATTTGACAGACTTCTTTTTTGCTTTTTACCTTTTATTTTGGCAGTACTGGTATTTGAAGGCAGAGCCTTGGGCCTGCAGACACTGTAACATTAAACCCTCAATCCATTTTGGTTTTTATTTTTGTTTTTTGAATAAGGGCTCACTTTTTGTCTAGGCTAACCTGGACCTCGGTCCTCCTGTTGACATATCTCATATAGCTGGGATGACAGTTGAGTAGCAACAAATCAAATCTAGTTGATTTGATTGGTTGAGGTGGCCTGTGAACTCTTTGCCTGGCTGGCCTCAAATGATGACCCTCCCAATCCCAGCTACCTGAGTACCTAAGTTTACAGATGTACACTGATAGAGGGCTTTTAACTGAGCACAGAGGATGAACAAGAAAGAAGACACCCCTTCATTACATTACATTGTCTGTTATAGTTGCAAGTGACATTGATGAATGTTTCTGGTACTTTGGCTTTCTATCCAACAAATTCCTTTACTGAGATTCAGCTGGGAGCGCACACATTTTCTGTACGGACAGATCCTGGACTGGCTTCGTTACTTGGTGGCTTGGCAACCTGTGGTGATTGGAATAGTTCAAGGCATTAACTATTCACTAGGGCTGGAATAGTGCAGCAGACTTACCCCAGAAGCAATGGACAGCATGGCTGGAATATTTTTAAATCCTTGGTCCTACATGCAATATTAATATTTAATTTTAGAGATAATCTTCAGAATACTACAAACAAAAATAAACTAAAATATAATATTTGGTGTCACCCTAGAGCAATTTATCTCTGGAAATAACTGAAGAGAAACTGAACAATGGATTCAACAAATAAAAGATGCTGTTTCATCTTTTTTCTTACAACTTTCTAATATGACATATCTGGTTACACCCCACCATGTACACTACACACCCAGTTTGGCTTACAATGCTCTGATCTGTGAAGATTTTCAAAAGCTCGCAAAATGCTCCTCACAGGGAACATTTAGTTACAATTTAGTTATAGCAGTGGGTTTTTTTTGCCAGTCCTGGGGCTTGAACTCAGGGTCTGGGCACTGTCACCGAGCTTCCTCTGTTCAAGGATAGCACTCTACCACTTAGATAGCACTCTACCACTTACGCCATAGCACCACTACTGGCTGTTTCTGTTTATGAGGTACTGAGGAATCAAACCCAGGCCTTCATGCATGCTAGGCAACCACTCTACCACTAAGCCATGTTCCCAATCCAATATAACAGTATTCTAATTAACGTCTTTTCTAGGCACTGTGGCAACTTGGCACCACAAAGCCTGTACAAAGGGTCACTCACAATGCTCCAGTAGCAGGGCTACCACTTTGCTGGGACTAAACACTAAGCACTTAAAGGAGAGAATATTCACACATCCCACATGTAAGCCTACAAGCATACACCACATCCTGTCTGAAACCTCTGCCCTCATCTTTTTCATAGTACATACCAGTACCTGAAACTGTATCCGGCTGCATTGCTTGTTTTCCACTCAGTGAAGGCAAGGAATTTCATCCATTCTGCTCTCTACTGTACTCATAGCACTTAAAGCAATGCCCAGCACAAAACTTACACACATGATAAGTGTTTGTTGAAAGAAGAATAACTAATCTGGCAGGAGGAAACAAAATTAGCTGAATAGGGATGATGAATCAGAAAGAACTGGCCCAAGAATGATGTGTTGGATTCCAAAAAAGGAATTCATGTGTTCATGTGTTAAACAGGCACTAAGGGAACATAAGACCACTACCCTCATATGGAGTAGAAAGGAAATTCACTAGTGGTTATTCTCCTTGTCCAAATACTGGCAGTGTACTTAATGCTAGCCAAAGGTCCCCCCTTCAAGATAACTCACACTAAGATTTCTACTTGCTGTGAACTTTCCATCTTTACACTACTCGATGCCTCAGTATTACAACTGGTTTGCCATCCAGACTTCTAGAAGGCCTAATTCCAGTTGTTTCTGTACTCAGCAAGACATCACTAATTCAATACTCATTATATGGTAGGCACACTCAAGAGGTAAGAACACAAAACAAGGTCCCTAAGTTTAGTCCATCAGCAATGAACAATTCTCACATTTGCAGACAGTACTAAAAATTATTTTTATCTTTTTTTTTAAATTACAGATGCTATTACATTGATCTCTAATGTATTTGCCACTTACCTTTTATAGATAGTTGCCAGGAAATAGCTTCTAGACCCCTTTAGAACTCTGGACTCAGGGCCTAATGCAGTATGGCCCTCACAGTCCAGATATATGAAGTAATCACTGTGTTAGTCAGCTTTCGGTTACTGTAACAAATACCTGCAATAATCAGCTTTCAAAAAGGAAAGGTTTGGGCTTGGAAGGTGGCTCAGTGGTAGAGTGCTTGCCTTGCATGCATGAGGCTCTGGGTTCGATTCCTCAGTACCACATAAGCAGAAAAAGCTGGAAGTGGTGCTGTGGCTCAAGTGGTAGAGCACTAGCCTTGAGCTGAAGAGCTGAGGGACAGCGCCCAGGCCCAGAGTTCAGGCACCATGACTGGCAAAAAAAAAAAAAAGGAAAGATTTGTTTAGGTTCACAGTTTTGGGAGGTCTGGTCCACAGTTTTGGTTAGTTGGCCCGTGTTGCTTTTGGGCTTGTGACAAGCAGAGGGCCCATGGAGAAAAAGATGCTGAGAAACAAAGAGAAATGGAAAAGTTTTTTCAGAGTTAGAAACAAGGACTTTGCATCGAAGAAAAGAAACACCATCTATGTAGGGGAACAGGAAATAAGAGAACTAGTTGCTAATTAGAATTTGACATGTGGATTAAGGCCAAAAAAGATCAGATCTGATAGGGAGATTTCTTTCAAATTCTCCTAAATATTTCATCTACTCCAACAGTTTTGTTCTGGCATCTTCTGTTACATACTCTCTTCCAATTATGCCTGGAGAAATTCACATACCCAGAAGCACAGACCCAGATCACTTGGAAACACCCCTGCCAGGTATTCTGTATGCTGAAGAATTCATGAGAACACACAGCCTTTCCTAGGAATAGCAACAAACCTTGCTGAGTTCACAAATACCTTGCCTGGTTTTGTTTAGATCAACTTAGGGAGAGGTGACAGGTGGGTGGAGCAGAGCCTGCTCTGTGTGACTACCCACATGTCGCTTTACAGAAGCCTACTGGAATGGCCAAATACAATCAATCATTTGTGCTGCTTCCTGATGATCCAAGCCAATGGCGCAGAGGATTCAGATATCACTGATGGATTCAGATCACAACTATCTTACAGAATGAAGAAAAGCCAAAACCCATTTTCTTCCCCTGATCTGGTAACAGATTTTATAGTCCAACACTATTAAATAAAGCTTACAGGATTAGTAGTTTTAGTTAAGTCTTCAAGTGACAGTACATACTGTGAATATTATCTAATTCTGTTAGCCTGAACTGAGTTATAACTAGTGGTATCATGATAATGCCTGGGTCATAATTAACTGGCCATCAGTGAAGAATCTAGGATTTTATTGCAATCCTCAGATTGACCCAAAACCCCTCCTGTAGAGCTTCGTCCCTGGGCCATTCCAAGTAGGTCTTGGTGTTCATGATCCTCCGCAGCTTACAGAAGCGCTGGGGAATGGTTTTCTTCTCAATGGGCTCCAGAAGAACAAGAATGACAGCATCATTGTTCTCGTCGAAGAGCCGGAAGTGAGAGAAGTCCAGTTCATACTTACACCACTCGCTCCTCACAAAGTTTTCTGAAAGCACAAAGACAGTTTTGTGGCTCTTTTCGATTGAGTCAATGATGTTGTCAATGATCCACTTGCCAGGGACGAAGTCCCGCTTGTGGAGACACAGCTTGAAGGGGGGGTTAAAGTGCTCAAGCTCCTGGACCATCAGGTTCTCCACCCAGTAGGAATCCTGCTCACTGTAGGAAACAAAGGCATCATAGTGGATGTCCCTGATGGGGGTTTTTCTGGGCTTTCTCTTGGCCTGCAGCCAGGCCCACATCATTTTCATGTACCACACACCATGGAAACGGTGACACAGGCCCCCAGTGAGCAGAATCAACAGGAGAAGGACACAGCACACACCAGACAACACTGCTGTCTTGTGGCACTCAGAGATGGACAGCTGGGTGTCCTGAATCCGCTGTCCCCGCAAATAGGATGGGGAATCACACAGGTAATTGTCTGGCCAGTCAATCAGGACCTCGGCCAGCGCTGGCTGCTCTTGGGTGAAAGATAAGAGTTCACAGGAACAGATGAAGTTGTTTCCACCAGCTTCTAGAACCTTCAGTTTGTGAAAAGAATCCAGTTGCTCCTTAGAGAAAGTACTTATTGTATTCCTGCTGATCTTCAGGACTAGTAATACAGGTAAGAAGGAGGCATCCGGTAGAGTATTCAACTTATTTTGGGAAATATAAAGTTCTTTAAGTTGAGGCAAAAACAAAGAAAATGAATTGAGATTGTTATTGCTCACATCTAAAACTTCCAGTGTCTGTGGGACACAGCGAGTTAAGCTGTGTATTTGGGTGCTAGATAAGTTCAAGCTTTTCATCTTTTCTGGCCATTGGCAGGTTTCAGACATCGAATGAAAACTATTCCTACTGAGATCAAGGCTGGTCAGATTTTTCAGAGTCAGTAAAATTTTCCCTGTTTCTTCTATAGATGTCAAGTGATTTTGCCTTAAAATTAAGACTTGTAGGGAGGGCCAGCTCCCCTCACAGGCTGAATTTTTCAAATATTCTTCAACCATCAGATTTTCACTGAGATCCAAATATTCCAATGATTTCAAATGCTGTGAGAAGGAGCAAGGAACCAGAAACACTTTACTGTTTTCAACAGTGACTCGTTTCACACTTCCTGCAAGTGAATAGACTGTACTTAGATCATAAAATAAGTAGAACTGTGGAATATGCAATCTCCGGATCGTTATGGTTTCTATATTACGTAGGTCTCTGATTTCCTCCACATCAGATGGCTCAAAGTCTCCAACACCATTAAGAGTGCAGCCATCAAATTCCAATTCCACCAGTGTGGAAGCATACTGCAGAAGTCTCAGAACTCCATTAAAACTGGCATCAGTGAATAGTGCATTTCTGAATGTCAACTTTCTAATCAAGGGATTTGTTTCAGTGACAGAGAGTCCTGAAAACTGAAAACTGTTCAAATTGGTATCCCTCAATTCCAAATATTCCACAGAACTTAAAAGATCTCCAAAAATCTCTCCCAAGAAAATTGGCTGATTGAGGTGAAGGGTCAGATGACTGATGTTTTGAATTGACTTGAAACTTCCTGGCTCATAACTCTGGAGATTTGATGCAATGATTTCAAGTTCCTCAAGAAATGTGAGTCCAGCAAAATCTACTCTCTTTATCAGTAAGGTGTGGATACTTCCCACCTTCAAGGTTTGTAAATTGGTCAAGTGAGAAAAAAGAGGTACGTCCCCGAGTGTTCTGTAAGGATTTTTCATTATGTTTAAGAATTTCAAGGAAGAAAGGGGTTGGAACCAAGAGGAGGATAAGTTCAACAACTGGTTGTCAGACAAGTCCAAGAGCTCAAGGCTGCGCAGGGAGGAAAAAGCATCCTTCTCTATGGTGCTGATCTCATTGGACTGCAGCACCAGAGCTCGAAGCTTCACACAGCTCTGCAGGTCGCCCTGGCCCACGTAGGTGATCTTGTTGTTGGACAGGTCAAGGCTCTGCACCGCTGCCGTGAGGCCTGAGGGAATGGAGGTAAAAGACCTGGAACGCCCATCGCAGACACCAGCACGGTCACATGACAGAGATGTCTGATCTGGAGGTCCTTCCTGGGAGAGGCCAATCATGGTGCCCACAGCCCACGCTGTCCACAGAACATGGAACATTGTCCACTCAGGCAACCTACAGATGAATGAAGTTCACATTAGTGATTGTGTGTGTGTGTGTGTGTGTGTGTGCGCGCTGCTACTGGGGTTTGAACTTCGGGGCCTCACTCTTGCTCAGCTTTTCAGCTCATAGATGACATTCTACCACTTGAGCCAGACTTCTACTTCCAGTTTTTGGTGGTTAATTGGAGATAAGAGTGTCATAGACTTTCCTGCCCAGGATGGCTTTAACTGTGATACTCAGATCTCAGCCTCATGAGTAGCTAGAATTCTAGACATGAGCCACTGGTGCCAGTTTCAGTGGTTGTTTTTGACAGAATACTGTAATTTGAATTCTGGAGAAATGTCTGATCAAGCCTGTGAGGCACACATGCATGCACTGCATGCACGCACACATGCATGCAAAGGAAATAACAGGGAGGCTGAGGAACACATAAATGGGGATAAAGATGACAGATATTGGCTACTGTGCAGACTTGAACACACATGTGGGCTGAAAAATGAGCACATGATTGAACAGAGGAAGGAGGGAACAGCTAGACTTCCACATGGGAACTTTTAGCCACCTTTTCCTGCACGGAAGCGCTCTTATCTTTAAGCATGAGTCTTCCTGGCTTCAATACCATCTCAACTCCTGGACAGGCATGCACTGTGTGCTTTTGCTCACCAACCTAAACAACAGCAACAACACCCACTCTCACCAGCACACCAGCCAAACTTTGCTCTACACCAGCAGTGGGGGAGATGATGGGAGCCGAGGCAGAAGCAAAGTCAGCAGAACTTCCTCTTCCTGGGCTGGGGAGGTGGCTCAGTGGTAGAGTGCTTGCCTTGCATGCATGAGGCCCTGGGTTCGATTCCTTAGCACTACATATGCAGAAAAACCAGGAGGTGGAGCTGTGGTTCAAGTGGTAGAGCTAAAGAGCTGAGGGACAGTGCCCAGGCCCACAGTTCAGGCCCCACAACCCACAAAAAAATAATAAAAAAGAACTTCCTCTTCCTGCCAAGACTTAGCATAGCAGCAATGTTCCAGCGTGGGTGGGCTGCTCAAAGGACTGTTAGGAAGTCAGGATTCTCCCAATCCACCTCTGGCACTTGGTCCTTCCTTCTACTCAGAACCCTAATTGCTTAAATCTGTGTACCTCCTCTTGCATTTGCTCAGTGTAGTAACTACAAAATGAATTTCCCACATTCACTCACAGAACCTAACAGACTATAAAGGCCTAATTTATGCAATGTGCAACTTGAGAAAATTAAAATATAAAGAATTAACACATTAAAAAATGTTTGATCTAGGAACTTAGTTGCTGCTGGAGAATTTTTGTGCTCACATCAGTGTTACTGCTTTGTGTACCTTCCTCTTTATGTTTAAATGAATGAGTCATATCATGCAATATATTGGCTCTGAGTTTTCATTTTCTTCCTAGCTTTTTTTTTTTGTCAGTGGTGGGGCTTGAACTCTGGGCCTGGGCGCTGTCCTTCAGCTCTTCAGCTCAAGGCGAGCACTCTACCACTTGAGCTACAGCGCCACTTCTGGTTTTCTGGTGGTTTATTGGAGATAGGAGTCTCACGGTCTCTCCTGCCCGGGCTGGCTTTGAA
>NW_012267338.1:2116495-2253172 GCF_000151885.1 Dipodomys ordii | reverse complement strand
TTTATTGGAGATAGGAGTCTCACGGTCTCTCCTGCCCGGGCTGGCTTTGAACTGCGATCCTCAGATCTTAGCCTCCTGAGTAGCTAGGATTACAGGCGTGAGCCACTAGCGCCCGGCTTCTTCCTAGCTTTTGTGAAGTATTTGGCATATAAAAATGTAACTGACCAGGTATTGGTGGCTCATAACTCAAATCCTAGCTACTTGGGAGGCAGAGATTGGAAGGACTGGATGGAGTTCAAGGCCAGTCTAGGTAAAAAGTTTTCAAGACCTACATTTCAACCAATAAATGCTGGACAGGGGTGTGTGCCTGTCACTCCAGCCATAGTAAGAGCAATAAATAGAATTATCACAGCCAAGATCAGCCTAGAGGGAAGAAAAGAAAGATCCTATTCCAAAAATAGCCAGAGCAACTGGGTGCCAGTGGCTCATGCCTGTAAGCCTAGCTATTCAGGAGACCATGATCTGAGGACCACAGTTCAAAGCCAGCCTGGGAAGGAAAGTCCATGAGACTCTTAGCTCCAATTAACCACCAAAAAGCTGAAAGTGGTAGAACTGTGGCTCAAGCGGTAGAACACTGACAAAAAATGGTCAGGGACAGCATCCATACTCTGAATTCATGCCCTAGGATCAGCACAAAAACAAATAAATAAATACAAAAAAAGCCTCACAAAAACTATTAGAGCAGAAAGTACTGGAGGTGTAACTCAAGTGGTAAAGCAAGTTCTTGCTTAGCAAGCATGAAGCCTTGAGTTTAAACCTCAGTACCATTTCTTTTTCTTTTTCTTTTTTTGTCGGTTGTGGGGTTTGAACTCTGGGCCTGGGCGCTGTCCCTGAGCAATTTAGCTCAAAGCTAGAGCTCTATCACTTGAGCCACAGCACCACTTCTAGTTTTCTGAGTGGTTTATTGAAGAATCTCATGGCCTTTCCTTCCTGAGCTGGCTTTGAACTTCGATCCTCAGATCTCAGCCTCCTGAGTGGCTAGGATTATAGGCATGAGCCACCGGTGCCCAGCAGTACCATTTTTTTATTAAAGTGCAGAATTAGTGTACATAATTTAGTGAGGATAACTGTGTCAACATGCATGGAACCACCAACATACCCACCCAATCAGCACATCTATCACTTCTAAGAGTTCCAACTTTCCCAATGGAAACTTTCTGTTGCTGCTATAACAAAGTACCCAAGACTGGATAATTTATAAAGAATACAAATTTCCTCCCTGTAATTATAAAGGCTGAGAAGCCCAGGATCAAAGCTCTGGCACTGGTGGCAGGTGAGGCTGACTCTGCCGCAAGATAAAGCTTCCTAGCTGTGTCCTCCCACCGCAGAAGGTAGAGGGCAAAAAAGCCTTCAATACTGAGCCCATCCATAAGGTCACCAGCCCACTTAGAGGACACAATGCCCATGGCTTACTCACCTGTGTTCATCAGAGATAGTAAGTAGTTCCTTTTCTCTATATGACTTCCGTAGTAGAGATGCTGACCTCCTAGAATGAGTGCAGAAGAGTTACATCCTCCTTGTGTTTGAAACAGATTGGAAAGAGTTGGCACTGGTTCTTCTTTAAATGTTTAGTAGAATTTCAGATAGGGTCTCTCGTTTTTGCTCTGCTACTCTAAATTTTAATCTTACAGAGCTGAAATCACAGGCACAGATCACCACATCCAGCTTATTACTTGAAATGGGGTAGCAGAAGCCTTCTAATCTCTGCTTCTCAAGTAACTGGGGCTTTAGGTATAAGTCACTATACTTGACCCTGGGTTTTTATTTGATGCATGATTTTTTTATTAGTGTCTCAGTATTATTACTCATTCACAATTTGTTTGGATTTTCTGTTTCTTCAAGATTTAATTTTGGTAGATTTACCTGACCAGAAACTTGTTAATTTCTTCCAGGTTTTCTTAGCTGTATAGTATTTAAAATTTCTTTATCCTTACTGATTTTTTTGTCTGATTTTTCTATCAGTTTCTGAGAGATGATTAAATCTCACCCTCTCATTGTGAATTTGTTTCCGTTTATTCTATCAGATTGGCTCCATTTTTATGTCATGTTAATATAGGTTTTTATAAATTCAGAACTTGTATCTGTTCTCATGAACTTTGACTCTAGGAAAATGTTCCTCCTTTTTTCTACTGATGATTATTTTTGCCTGATATTAAATATTAAATACCCACCTACTATTGATAACTGGTTACAAGCTTTGGCCTTTTCTTTTGTGTCCTTAAGTATCTCTGGTCAACAACATATGAATATTCAGTTGTAGTTTTTAAGTCTATTCTAACAATATTACTATGTTAATTATAAAATTAGCAGGCTTTTCCTTCTATATAATTACTAATACCTTGATCAAATTATGACATTATTACTTTATTTACCACTTATTTTGTGTTTTGTATATCTTTTCTTGCTTTTTTTTTAAACCAGGGGAAGGGTTGTAGTAAGATTTTTTTCCCCAGTTAATTTGTAAATAAAATAGTACGAACATTATCTGATAACTTAGAAATATTTAAAACATGTGGTGGAATTCTGCCAATATTTTCCAAAACAGAGACATTATAAAGCTTAAGATGATTAAAAGATTCTTTGCTTGGAACAAGACAAACGAAATACTGATGAGGAAGTCATTTCTCAATCAAGGTAGTTGTTACTTTCTCGTGTGTGTGTGTGTGTGTGTGTGTGTGTGTGGTAGTTATTTTCTTGTGTGTGTGTGTGTGTGTGGTAGTTATTTTCTCGTGTGTGTGTGTGTGTGTGTGTGTATGTGTGGTATTTTCTCGTGTGTGTGTGTGTGTGTGTGTGTATGTGTGGTATTTTCTCGTGTGTGTGTGTGTGTGTGTGTGTGTGTGTGTGTGTGTGTGTGTGGTCTTTTTTGTTACCTACCTACCAGTTCTTTGGAACACAGTCAGGGTCTTCCCCAAGATCAAAATCATGTGGGCAGGTTCACATCTCTTGGCTCACATGCATACAAAGCCTCAATTATGTAAGTGGATGCAGTTAAAAAGACACACTTTCAGAGCATTCACGCAGAAAAGAGCTCAACTCCAGGATTACTCAAGTTATTTTCCCAGCTACACACCCATCTAAGGGAGAATGCAGGAAGCAGGGCCAGCACTGTGGCTAGCTAGCTACTCAAGGAAGCAGATCTGAGGATATCAATTCAAAAAGCTGAAGCAGCAAAGGCTGCAAGATCCTATCTTCAATTCACCAGCCAAAGGCTAGACTGGAGACCTGGCCTAAGTGGGAGTGTACCAGCAGTGAACAGAAGTGCAGAGCGTGCGCGCAAGAGACCCTTCCCACTTCTGAGTAAAACCACCTCAGAAATAAGTCAGTAAAAAATCCAGTCTTTGTCCTGCAGGGGTCCGTGTTGGGTCTCAGCCCAGCAAGGCTCTGGCATCCGCAGGTTTGGGGACCTGCGGGAAGGGGGAGCACCAGCAGCGCGGGAGCAAGGAGGGAGGCGGCCCTTCTGGGGACGCGCAGGCCGGGGGACCGTCGCCCGCCCCGGCCGGGCAGGATTCCCCGCGGGTTTCCCCCCACCGCCCGCTCCTCTCCAGAGGAGCCCCGTCCCAGCGCCCGTGCCGCCCGCGTACCTGGGGGAGGGAGGTCCACACCGCCCGGTCCCGCCGCGGTCCCTCCCGCGCCTCCAGCCGCCCGGCCTGGAAGTGAGGACTGCCCCGGGGAGCCGGGGCCTTCCGGGGCTCGCTGCCCGCAGGACACACCCCCTCCCCCGGCAGCTTCTCCTGAGGCCCGGGGGGCGGGGAGGGATGGCCGGGCTGGGAAAGGGGAACCGAGAGGTCTTTGTACCGGGAGGGACTTCCCGAAGCACCCCACCCGGGCAGCCCAAGCCAAGGCCCCACCCCTGGGAGGGCTCACCCCGCACTGCTGCCAGGCCGCGCCGGCGCCTCGGGCTGGGGAATCTTGCAGGGGACTCTCTTCCTCTTCCACGCTTTGTTGAAGTCTGGGGGCAGGAGGAAGCCCAGTCAGCCCCAGTTTGTTTTCTGTTGATTGTTTCCCAGCCCTGTGACAGTCGGTCCTCGCTGGTATACTTAGCTTGAGTCCCACCCGTTCTCTCCCCAAGAAGATTGGGGCCTTTCCCTTCTATGTGCCCTTTTGTTGTTGCTCATTTGCTAGGCAGGTGCTCTACCACTGGAGCCACACCTCCAGCCTCCGTGTGATTTTGCACCAAGTCACTCCCCTTGCTGGCCTCCAGGCCAGGAACAGTGGTAGATTGGCTTCATTTCCACACAGGTGAGTTTATCTGTCCCGGAGAAAAATTCATGAGGGAAAACGAAACCAACTGCCTTTAAAAAATTAAACTACCTTAATATTCCTAATATCCCTAATCATAATTACATTTGGTCTTCACAAAGGGAACTCTGAATTGAAGGAAGCATTCTCGCTCATCTGTTATACAGAAAATATCATGCAAATTTTAAGCGATAGGACTGAGAGTTAAACTAGAATTTTACCCCAAATCCTGGGTTCTTTCCTCTGCCCTGTTCAATTACACCACTGCTGGTGAGGTGCTAGTGAGGAATTTGAATCCACAGAAGACAGGAGACAAGACATACAAATTCATTCAGGAACCCATGCTTGGGAGCCACACAAAACATCAAAGTCAAAGGCAGGCCAGATAGTTGGGGCTCAAACCTCCTCTTGATGGAGTGAAGGAATTGGGAAGGGGTAGGCAATTTTAGAGGGACAGAAAAGCACCCAAAGATCAGACAATGGCCAGGGACAAAGTTCCCAAGCTCCAATGTTTCTAGGAGCATGGCTCATAAGGGCAAATGTTCCCTCAGGCAGAGTTGGGTTCAAGTCTTTACACTGACATAGTTGAGATCTATGAGCAGATAAGAAGGCTCAGTTTTCACCAGTTAAGGAGAACATTCTTATCTAGAATATAGAGGCCAGAGCCTGGCAAATGTTCGAGGTTAATTAACATTTTCAGAAAAGATTTAAGTATAGGGACTTAGTTTTACCTATGAAGTGGGTCCAAACTGTTCAAAGTGGTGAAGGGGCCTGGTGTCAGTTGCTCACACCTGTAATCCCAACTACTTAGTGTAAGATATATTAAATAGGTAGGTTTCATTAGATAGCCGATGAAGAGAACACCACGTGCTACTCAGGCAGGAGAAGTTTATTTACGGACCTGCTGCCCCCACCATGCACGGTGGAGAGGCATGGCTGAAAAAGGAAGGGGAGGATGACCCACCTCTGGGCCAGAACTTATCTAGGCCAGGGACAGGAAGAGGTGTGGCACACTGGATCCAGATGTGACCTGAGGGTCTGGGATGCTCCTAAGGTCAGATGGGAGGCATGTGACCAGAGGTGGCCCAGGATGTGACCTAGCTAGAGGGGAAGGTGGCTGCTTCCAGGTCTTCCAGTTACCTAGGTAACAGATACTGGGCAGAAACTTAGCCATGAGGGAGGGAGGTGTCCCCATTCAGACCCTACTACTTAGGTGACTGGGGTCTGAAGATCATGGTTCGAAGTCAGGCTGGGCAGAAAAGTCAATGAGACTCTTATCTCCAATTAATCACCAGAAAACTGGTGGTACTGTGGCTCAAAGTGGTAGAGTGCTACCCTTGAGCTAAAGAACTCAGGGGTGGTGCTCAGGCCCAGAGTTCAAGTCCCACTACAGGGAAAAAAGTGTTTAAGGAACGGGGTGAAAATAAGGGGGTTATGTCATACAATCCGCTATTCTGTTCATAGTCAATTCTCTCTTTCCTGTTTGAGTGACCCCTGCTTTGAACAGATTCATAATCTGCCAAGGAGAGCGGTAAGGTAAGCAGAGACCACAGTCTAGCCCTAAGCATGCAGTAGTATGGGCTGGTGGAAGTCCCAGCTCCTTTCATTGAACTCTTTACATTTTTTTTTTTTTCTTTTTGGTTGTAGGGCTTGAACTCTGGGCCTACACACTGTCCCTGAGCTCTTCAGCTCAAGGCGAGCACTCTACCACTTGAACCACTTCTGGTTTTCTGGGGTTAATTGGAGAGAAGAGTCTTATGGACTTTTCTGCCTGGGCTGGCTTTGACCTGCAATCCTCAGATCTCAGCTTCCTGTGTAGCTACGATTATAGGCGCGAGCCACCAGTGCCCAGCTTTTTTTTTTTTTTTTGAGCCTGTCCTGAGGCTTGAACTCAGGACGTAGGCACTGTCTGAGCTCTTTGCTCAAGGCTAGTGCTCTACCACTTTGAGCCACAGCTCCACTTAGTTTTCTGGTGGTTAATTGGAGATGAGTCTCACACTTTCCTGCCCAGGCTGGCAGCCTCTTAAGTAGCTACCAGTACCTGGCTAATATTTGGCTTTTGGAGCCTGATTTTTTGGTGTGGTCCTGGGGCTTGCTTGAACTGAGAGCCCGAGTGTAGTCACTGAGCTTTTTTTTTTTTTTTTTTTTCTCAAGGCTACTGTTCTACCATTGGAGCCATAACTCCACTTCCAGCTTTTGTTTTCAGCAGTTAACTGGAAATGAGTGTCATAGGGATTGAGGAGCTAGGATTACAGGCGTAAGCTACCTATGCCCACAGACTTACCATTCTTTAAAAGAGACAAATACTACTGAGAATGAGTTAGTCCTTAAGGGAGCTAGAAAGGACTAACCTTGCCAAAAACTCTTTCTGGCCACTGAACCATACAGAAAGGACCCACTTGGATTAATATGCCTTTTTGCTACAAAAGGCAAGTGTACTAAGGAATGTGAATATTCTTTGGTCTTTAATTAACCATACTGTCTTCTTCTTATGAAGTAGTTGAGCTCGTTTCTCTTGGGAAAGAAGCCTTGGTGTTGTAGACAGAGCAGAGGGTGCTGCCTCCCAGAGAATCTCAAGGGACAGAATGGGATTGGGGGATAATTGGGAAATAGTTCAGGAAAATCAAGGGGATGGGCAGAGACCTGCTGGTAAAAGCCCCTCTATGGTAGTGTGGCCCAGTAATAAAAGACCAGCTTGCTCTCAGAAAATGGGAGATAAGGCTTAGGTACAGAGATCTTTTACTGTTTCAAGGGACAGCTGTACTGAGAAAGTTCTCTGGACCCACAGAGAATCATGGCCAAGTTGAGTTTTGCAATAACCCTCAGAAACTCGTGTCACTGAGCAGTGCCAGCTGTGTCCAGTGCTGGCACAGCTCTCACTCTGTTCTGGTTCAGGCCAGTCTCTCCAGGAAATGACCGGGTGAAAATTCCACTTTTGCACAATATATTTCTCAGACTTTTCAGTTTTAGGAAGTGAACGTCACTGCTGTGAATGGCTGTAACTTCCTGCAGTTTGGAAAGTATTACTGCTACAAACCAGTAGCCCATGCTTGTAATCCTAGCTAATCAGGAGATGATACAGAAATCTGTCCAAAACAGCCAGGGTAGAAAAGTCTTTTGAGATTCCATCTCAAATTAAGCAGGAAAAAACCCCAAAACCTACAACAAACAGGACCAGAAGTGTGGCTCAAGTGGTAGAACATCAGCCAAGGAAGTGAAAGGTTTTGAGTTCAAAACCCTGTTCTGACCAAAATACAGTAGAATATACACTCCCCCCACCCTCCCTGAACTAAAGGGAAGAACATATCACACTCAATACCTTCATTCAAAAGAAGTATTTGAATGAGGAGCTGCCATCACTGCCACCACCAGCATGCTGAGCAGGAGCCAATCATGGCCACCAGCCTCCTGCCTTCTCACTGGCTCAGTCCTCAGACTTGCTCCAACCACCTGTTAAAATATGGTGAATCATGACGACATTGTAGGCAAGCAGAGACATGCCTCACCCTAGAATAGCAAAAAGGCATGTTGGAAACTAGTAAAATGACATCCAGATTAAAAAACAAACAAACCTCTAAACCCTGGAGAATAAAGGAGAGAGAAAATTCTAAACAACTAGCTAAAGTATCTCATGCTAAAACATGAAACAGACTAATATGGCAGAGAAGCATTAGATCTGTGGAGGCCTGAGATGAATCTTTTGTCCTCATCATCCCCTTCCCCATGCACCATTCCAGCCAGCAAGGAGGGCAAGGACACTCCAGTCCAGTGTGCCTGCTCAGACCATTGCTCTGTGGGCCTTCCTGCTCCAGGTATTGCAGGGTCCCTGTGCTGGGCCTGGCTACTGCCTCCTGCTTCTGCATAGGTTTGTAGCTCCCCTGAGAGCTGGCACAGACCCTCCATATGCCCCCATCTTGCTCTGGCTGGTATGGAATGATTTACCACCATCATTTTCCCTGACCAATGTCCCTGACCTCTTCAGGTCCAACTGATGTACCTGCTTGGCAGGTACATGTGCAGTTGTCCACAGCCTCTCCTTGGGCTCATTTTTCCCTCCTTGGTACTGTCCGAAACTCACTTATCTCCACTGCTTTAAATGCTGTCCAGGGCTGCAGAGATCATCAGCATGAAACTTCCCCAGGAGCATGGCAGCCTGAGATGTACTCACTCTGTACACCTGTCCTCACTCAACTCAAAAAGGAATGTTGTGTTCCACTTGAAAAATCAGTCATACTTCAATTTCCAATGAAGACAAAACAATAAAATTTTATTGAAAATATTCTTAGTCTGCACATGCACAAACAACCTTAGCCACAAAGCAATGGGATGTGTGGGAAGACTTCCTCCTGAGACTGCTATTGAGAGTGGGACTGGTTGTGGGTAGGGCAGCTCTGCACTTACCAGAATGCCCCTGCTTCTGTCCCAGGAGAGGGGCAGGAACAATCAGGGATGCAAACATTAGGCCCTTGTTTCTGTACAGCAGCCAACACATGACAGGACTGGGAAGCAGCCCTGTTTTCAAGCAACATCTGCCCTGGACTGGTGCCTAAGTAACTCAATTTTTGTGTGTGCTAGTCCTGAAGATTGACCTCAGAGCCTGGGTGCTGTCCCCAAGCTTTTTTTGCTCAAGGCTAGAATTCTACCACTGGAGCCACAAGTCTACTTCCGGCTTTATTTGGTTGTTTTAATGGAGGTAAGAGTCTCACTGACTTCTCTGCCTCAACTGGCTTCAAACTGGGATCATCAGCTTTACTCAGCCTCCTGAGTAGAGCTCCAAGTAACTTTTTAATGTCCATAGTGGTGCTGATGCTCAGGGAGGGGTCTACCAGCAACTCCCCTCCAAGACTTACCTTCTCCCTGCTGGTTCTCGTTTCAAACACTGGGCATGCCTGACACACGTTTCTTCAATTATGGAAATTACGACAGATGGATGCTCAGTCTGCCACTGGTTTATCAATGGAAGGTTAAAAAAACAGAGCACCCAGATTTCATTAAAAAATTTATTTTCATATAAAAGTGCCAAAATATCTGCCAATGTCGTAATCTATCTTAACAACCAGTTTACACTCTTAATCAAAACACAAGCCTCTTTATTCACATTGTTTAAAAATCCAATTCTCTTCACACATTGCCACAGTAGCTGGAGTCTCTGGACAGTGGGAAGTTCGCGTTGCGATTTGCTGTGGAAGTCCATATGTCCAGGTTCATGTATGCACGAAAAGGGTTAAACCCTGGGTAGTACTCCTTACACATGACAGCCTGGTTCTCCATGTGGGTTGGATGCTCTGTGGTGGAGCTAACGGGGCAGCAATTTTCATACACATCACTTTGTGGGGCCCAGATGGAGCCAAAAAGTCCAGACATCGGAGACAAGCTTCGGGTACTGGTGAGGTAGGGCTGAAGGCGAATAGGGAAAAAGAGGCACACAATTAAAAACACCAGAAGCTTTAGATAGCAGAGCCTGAATACTTACCAGTGGACAGTTGCATGGTACCCATCCAAGTTAGGGAAAACTCACAGCCAAATGCCTTGATTAAAAAAAAAAAAATGTGAGGGGCTGGGAAGGTGGCTCGGTGGTAGAGCGCTTGCCTTGTATGCATGAGTTCCTGGGTTCGATTCCTCAGCACCACATAAGCAGAAAAAGGTGGAAGTGGTGCTGTGGCTCAAGTGGTAGAGTGCTAACCTTGAGCTGAAGAGCTGGGGGACAGCGCTCAGGCCCAGAGTTCAGGCCCCACGACCAACCAAAAAAAAAAAAAAAAAGGAATCGAAAAAAAAAAAAAAAAAATGTGAGCTGGGCGCCGGTGGCTCACACCTGCAATCCTAGCTACTCAGGAGGCTGAGATCTCGTGGTTCAAAGCCAGCCCAGGCAGGAAAGTCCGTGAAACTCTTATCTCCAATAAATCACTAGAAAACCTGAAGTGGTGCTGTAGCTCAAGTGGTAGACACTTGCCTTGAGCTGAAGAGCTGAAGGACAGTGCCCAGGCCCAGAGTTCAAGCCCCACGACCGACCCCCCCCCCCAAAAAAAGTGAAGAACCAGCTGTAGTGGCATATGATGGTGATTCTAGCTTGGGAGGTGAAGGTTGGGAGGATTACAGTTCAAGGCCAGCCACAAAGTTAGCTAGATCTCATCTCAACCAAGTAAAAATGTGGGTGGCCTGCCAACCCAGCTACACAGGAAGCATAAATAGCAGGATTATGGTGGTCCAGAGTAGCCAGGCAAAAATGAGAGCTTATCTCAAAAATAAGACCAACAGGGTTGGGGCATGGCCTAAGCAGTAGAGCATCTGCCTATCAAGCATAAGACTCTCCATTCAAATCTTAGTATCACAGCATGAGCCACCACTCCTGGCTCTTTACACATTTTAATGAAAGGCATTTGGATATGAATCTTTCCTTTGATCACAAATAAATTTGTACCATTAGATGAGGAAAAAAGTAAGAGTGGAAATGTGGTCTATATTTGTTAAGGCTTGAGTGCCTCCAGCCCAAGCATGTGGATTTTGTCTTTAATAGCTAGGTATGGGACTTTGTTCAGATCTGCAGATCTTAGAGACAGGAGTCCATCTTCAGTTGCCAGCTCTCCAATAAAGACTCCCAATTTGACCTCTCAAAAAACAAATGTGTGGAGTTAATGTGTTAAACCTAGTCACTGTCCCCTAACAGACCTTCCTGTGTCTTTCACTTCATCTCTTATCACAGCTGAAAAGTGAGTAAGGCCACATAAAGACAGCTATGCTGCAGCCTTTGCTGGTCCAATTTCTATTTTATTCATAAACAATCTCTGCTTGATGTAGTTTGGGACACCATTTTCATTCACGGCTGCCAAAGTGTTGGTGTTTCCCAGTCTCCACAGTGTAACTCTAGCCTAGGGAGGACGGCTAGCTACTGAGGCCCAGATTCAGGAGGGATTAATTAACTGGAAGTGGTCCACAGCAAAGGATGAGCAACACCTACCTGAGAGTTGACGAAGCTGGCATGTCCCCATGCAGTGGGCATGTTGGGTGGGGTGTTCCAGGTAGAGTGAGAGTTGTGGTCGATAAAGTCAGTTTGAGCTTCTGCAGGACAAGGGAAGCCATTGGTGTAATTCATGTTTTCTATGAGGGATGGGAAACAGTGGCACAGTGAACATTTTCATGGAGAGAGCTAAATTCTTACTCTCAAGAAAAAAAAACTTTCCAAGCCTTACTATACTGGCAAGTAAGAAACAGACGTAATTGTGGAACAGTCACCCCAAGCTGAAGGGAAAGCCTGCCCATGAGATCCCACCTGTGACCTCTCGTGAGGAGTCTGCCTCAGGGGTTGTGTGTCTGTATTTGATTATCTGACAGGAATCTTTCTTATACAAAGTGCACTTAAAACACTACCATTGACAGTGTCAGGATTCATATACATTCTATTTTTAGGGGTATGTATGTGTGTGTGCTGGGGATGAAATCCAGGGTCTCACACGTGCTAGGCAAGTATATTGTTGAGTTATATACCTCCTTCATTTTTTAATTGCCTGTCATGCAAGCTTAGCACCTGCACATGAAGCACTATAGCCCAATAAATCAATTAGAAATCTAGATATCACTAGATAATATTGACCAATAATCCTAGGAAGGAACACTACTAAAGCATCCCCCCTTGTGGCTAGCAGACAGCAGTGCAGGTAGTAGAATCAAAGTAAGAACATGTGAACATGGCTTACAGGAAAGGCAGCACTAGTATGAGAAATCATGAGCATACTGTAATCTATAACAGGAACACTTTCCAGATGACCAAGGAAATTTTTATTTATCACAGCACATGCTTGAGACCAAGAATTTCTAACTTCCATTTCCTGTCCAGACTTCTATCCTTCCTTCTCCAAGCACTGCTCATCTGGCCCAAGAATCAAGACATGCTCTAAAGAACAAGCAGGCAAACACATCAATTTCATATGGGGCTATGGAAAAACACGGCAAACAACTAGTGTCCCAGACTCTCAATGGTCCACAGAAATACAAATGACATGGTTCTACCTCAGTGCAAGGTTTCAATGGACTAGGGTTATATGTAGAAGGCTTTCTGAGGGCCATACAGAATTGCACATGGCAGGCATGCACAATTGGATCCACATGAAATCACTGACAACCACTGTAAGACCATTCTTTGAGACTGCTTGCTATTAAAAGGCACATTCTTCACAGCTTTGTGAGAGAATAAAAGGATAGCACTGGGATTGCTCAAACCACTTTTACCTTCTGGAAAGGCATTGTAATCATTCAGTTCCAACGGGCAGTAC
This sequence comes from Dipodomys ordii, assembly GCF_000151885.1. Lineage (NCBI taxonomy): Eukaryota > Metazoa > Chordata > Mammalia > Rodentia > Heteromyidae > Dipodomys > Dipodomys ordii. The sequence goes on along the minus strand of NW_012267338.1, from coordinate 2,240,666 downwards.
ACATTGGGAAACTGGCCTTCGCAAGTTGCATTCCAGTCAATGAAACTGCTATAAAAAACAAGAGGTCTAGTTTCAGAAATGGGATGCCAAGAGATCAAGTAAATAAAGAATATGATTTTACTGCCCAACATCCTAATCATTGTAAATCCCCCAATTTAGGAAAATGAATGATGTTATTTTCTCAAGCCATGGAATCGAAGGCCATCCCTATATGTTCGTAACTATCTGTAACATCCATCTGTAGGATGGATGGCTTAGACCAGGCACACCTCTCCTTTATGACCATTGTTAAGTTTAGCTAGATACAGAACCCAAGGCCACAGCTGTATTAGCACTGTGGAGGAACCAGAATAGTAATGAAGCATACACCTGAAGGACTTTGCCATGTTGGTTCTGTTAATAAAATGTCTACCTCTCACACCAATATTCAGCTTAGGAAGTCACCACTATGAAGACTACTAGTCAGGACACACTGATCACCATTGCCAACTGGGCTCTCATTACAGAAATCAGACAATAAATACTGTTGTAATAAGCTGAACCAAAAACATCTTTCAGTGGATCCTGTGATTAAACAAAGGTATCAACATTTCTTCCAGGTTCCCTAACTGAATGATTAATACCAAATGGAAAACTTAAGATGCTGTCATTGTGTAACTTTGTTGATGCTTAAGCGGTCTGATCTTTTAAACTTGTCAATGTGTTCAGGAGTGATGTCATGGGACAATGGAAATCTCTGCTGCTATAGAGCAGAAATCAGGAGTTGACTGTTTTTCAAATTTGCCTCATATATGTTAAGAGACACACAAAATAATGACAAGGGTCCCCAGTTTTTATTGCATGTTTCTTTCAGTGCCTACTGGTTGGTTACTTTCTAAAACATTACAATCTATCTCTAAGAGACAGAAGAAATGTTCTAATTCTACTATTTGTAAGAACATCTAACAAATCTCAGTTCTAAGCCATTAGGTCAAGCAAGGCCTGCAGAGCAGGCAGCAAGGTCCTACCTGTTATGGACTGGCTCCTGCATCACACCAGACATGTTATCCACAGGGCAGCTGAAGCTGTTAGACAGACACACTGGCTCGGGGGGCCATAGGTCTCCAGGTGAGTAAAGACCTGAAGAAGGAAGCAAGGCCTTTCAGTCTACTTCCTTCATTCAATACCCAGTGTCTCCAGTAGCCCTTCCAATAATGCCTAGCTCAATTTATCTCCTATTGTCTGTCACCCACACACACTGACTACTGTGGCCTTTCCTGACTCCTTTTAGGAGACACTATTTCAGACGCAACACTGAAAGATGGCATGCTGCTTATCTTTGCTTCAGATGATATGTGAATGTCTCCTTGCCTGGACGAGAACTAAGTTAAGTAGATATTTGAGAGGCTGCTTTGTGCAAGGCCTCATTAAGATCCTAGAGATGCAGCAGTGAACAAGTACATTCAAGGAAACAGATACAAAGGAAAAAAGTATAGCAGAAAATGAACAGTGCAATTTTGACTATGGCGGTCAGATCTCACTGAAGGAGCATGCCATCAAATATCAACTATGGACAGGAAGTGAGCCATGTGGCTCTGAGAAACACAGGCCAGGCAGTGGCAACAATTTGGCAAAGGCCCTGAAGTAGGTGTGCCCGAGCCCTACCGGAAGCACAAGGAGGGGGAGGGGGAGGACTTTGAACCAGTCCCTGGAAAGAAGAGCTGCACCAACAATTCCCATCCTTATGAAAGCAAAGAATGGCTTGCTGTGGTAGGTGGGATGTGGAGCTTTCTGAAGGTCTCATGCTGTAAGCCAGGAAGCAAGATCAATGTCCCTGGAGGCAGAAGGCACTGACCTGTGGGCCAGGAGGGCAGCAGATGCAGTAAGTAAGCCCATGCAAAGTGAGTGGTCAAAATGCAGGGTCACCTGTTCTCCAGGACAGAGGGGCAGGAAAGCACCAGGTAAGACCATGAGTGTGGCTTTGCAGCACAGAGCAAGGAGCTCAAAAAATGCTTAACCATGAATAGGATGTTTTAGCAGGAGGAGAATGAGCCTGGGTGTGAGGGAAGCTATCTGCTCTGTAGACAGTAGGCCCCATGTAGACACAATCTGCTTCAATGACCTCGGGACCTACTCCAAGGAATGTAATAGGCAATCAAATAATAGCTTCAGACTATTAATGAGGAGCAAACAAAGGCACCTGCAACACACAAGTCTAAGAAATATCTAAGGGACAACACAGAGAATCTGATGCTTTCTGTGAAAAAAAGTGTCCTATTCAGTGGGAATAACAGGCTTCCTTTCTCATGGTACTGGGTTTAAATTCATACCTTCACATTTGCTAGGCAGCTACTCTACCACTTGAGCCACATATTCATCCCATTTAACTTGCTTTCGTTATTTCTGAGATCAAGTACTTTGTGTATTTGTCCAGGTTAGTTTGGACCAGGATACTTCTATTTATGCTTCTCATAGCTAGGACAACAATCAAATACCATTAAACTCAGGGCTTTTTTTTGTTGAGTGGAGGTTCACTTCCTCATTGCCTGGCTGGCCTTGAACTGCAACCCTCCCAATCTCCATCTACTTAGTAGCTGGGATTACAGATATGAGCCATGGTGTCCACTTCTGACCTAGAACTTGCAATCCACCTGACCCCTCACTCACCATTAATTTATAAGAGCTGAAGCAAGTATGTGTACTAATGCCACAGAGAGTACAAATCAGGCATATCCTGCTATGATTCCTGATGTTGACTGGGCAGGAATGAGGTCTCAGACCATTTAAAAGATGAGAGAGAGAACAAGGGGGTGGGGGGAGGGGAGGGGAGTGAGGTAAAAGAATAGGAGAAAAGAGGGGGCAAAACGAAGGAAGAATGGACTTAATTTTCCATTGAAAAGCCCAGGAAAGAGTGGGGATTCTTTCTGACCATTCTTATTTCCATGCACAAAAGTCACCATCCTCACTCCCCAATCTGCAGGTCTGGAGCTCTTGCACTGTGCAGACTGAGGATGAATACCAGATTGCTAAAACAAGATAAGCAGGCTTCCAAGGCAAGGTGAGCTGGAGGAGAAAGTGGGCCTGGGAGGGAATGTGGAAGCAGGTGAGGATGTAGAAACCCCACTCCCACCCCCCGACTTTTTCTCTACTTGGGTCTCATGCCTGGCCCACAGGCATCATGTTTTCTGTCTTCTCCCCAACTAGGGAAATGAAGAAGTGCAGTGAGAGTCTCCAATAACTGGGACTGTAGGATCAGTGACCTCTGCCTGGGCTACCACAAAGGTGCTGCATATCCATACAGAGTGGTTGGCAGATAGCAAAGTCAGATGCCTGATGATGCCTGTCCACAAGGAAGTGCCTTCAACCTACACATACAACTTAGAGACAAGCTCCACCCAGGGGACAGAACAGAACACCTGTGTACCAGCTTTGACAGGCCTCACCTTTATCTTCTTCAACACCTGAAGGCTCGGCAGGGAGGCTGGGACAGGAAGGGTCTGCATACGGCAGGAGATTACTCACATCTCTGTGGGGAAAGTGAGTACAGAGGAACTGCTGACTTTTCTGCACAAGAAGTACAGATATTGCACTGTAATCTACACAGATATTGCATGTTTTCACCGGAGGTCTCACCCATAGAAACATACAGGTATTACAGACATAAAGGTACACAGCCAGAAAACATTTGAGGGACATTAAACTCCCAGGATCCAATAAAGTCTTGCTTGAGCAATAATAATTTAACCAAACTGCAGTTTCCAAGATGTCTACCACCAAGTTGCAGCAATTTTTTTTAAATAATTTTTTTATTGAGATTAAGTGATTACATAAATTTCAAGTCTCGAGGGATAGTGGTACTTAGTTAAAGTCACAAACACATCTGAACCTTCACAAGGCAAATGGTCATTATCATAGTCTATAAAGTTTGCAGCAATTCTTACACATTAGTTTACTTTCTACCTGTAACAAGGCTGGGTTTCCTTCTTCACCAACTCACCTTCCTAGTTATAGCTTCTTATACACTAAGCAAGGCACCCAAGAAAGCCAAGTACATTTGTCACCGCAGCGTACTCCCTCCTTGCTAACCCTGACTTCATCTCACTATAGGCACAGCTGGCTGCCCTCTGACTACAGCTTTGGCATCCTTTAATTCAACCCAGCAGTCCCCAAACATTTGGGAAAAAAACACCTGTACTTCTGGCTGATGACTATTTGACAAGTGAGTGTGTATTGAAAGTGTACAGATTTTTGGAAAAATACAGTGACGATCACACTAGCATTTATATTGCATTGGACATTCCATATAATCTAGAGATGATAAAGAATACAAGAAGATAAGCATATGTTTGTTTTTTGTTGGGGGGGGGTCCGGTCGTGAGGCCTGAACTCTGGGCCTGGGCGCTGACCCTCAGCTCTTCAGCTCAAGGTTAACGCTCTACCACTTGAGCCACAGTACCACCTGCGGCTTTTTCTGTTTATGTGGTGCTGAGGAATCGAACCCAGGGCCTCATGCATGCAAGGCAAGCACTCTACCACTGAGCCACCTTCCCAGCCCATAAGCATATGTTTTATCCAAATACTATACCATTTTTTGTAAGGGACTTGAACATGTGCAGTTTCATGTCTGTGCATGTGTGAATGTGTGTGTTTATATGGGGGAAGATCCTGTAACTCATGCCCTGTGAACAGCGAGGAACCACTGCACATGGGAGAAGGGAACCCCAGAGCATGCATAAGATACTAGAAACCCCAGAACACTTACGTGGGGTTGCAGATGTGATGCGAAAGTTTCAAGGAGATGGGAGCCTCAGAAGGAAAGTCACTTGAGGAAAAACTGTCCCCTGCATTTAAAAAACCAGATACCACAAGTTTTAAGAAGTATAATTAACTGTGTATTATTTGTATTAAAATGCATATCTTGTTAGTATTATTAATCCCTAATGAATGATTTTTCACTTTATACCAATATTCATAATTCATTTAAGTTGCAAAGGTCTTTTATAATTTATCCTTTCATTGAAAAATTAATAAAATTAAATATTTAGATTAAGAATTTTGGATTAATACCTTACACATGATGGAGAAAAGTAAGAAACATCCATATTATCTTTCAATAGATTTTTTTTTCCTGAAAAAAGAAATTTAGCTATACAATTTTAGTGTTTACTCCCTTGAGTTTATAAAATATGACCATTATAAAATTTATAAAAGGAAATACAAGTTGAAAGGAGTACAAATCACCTACAATTACATTACCATTATGGACATTCAGGTATATATTTCTTATCATCCTGTTTTTGTGTACATATGCATATATGTGTAAAATTGGGATTGTACTCATTATACTCCCCTTGGTGGGAGATGGAGCTGTGAGGACTGCTGGCCATGAAAAGCAAAGATGTCTGAACAAAGAAACTTCTCCATCATGGAACACAAAACCAAGCAGCTGCTCTTTTCCTACCCTTTGCTTCCCCAGCACAATATATGCTGTCCCAAAGAAGTCAGCATTGGCTTGTTTCTTGGAGGTTGAGCTATCTTTTTATGGCTTATTTTACCACACTAAAAAAAGACTGAACAAATGTTCAGTTGTTAAGTGTGTCAGAGATAGACACTAAACAGTAATAATAGTGCTAGTGATTAAAGAGAAAGGAGGAAGGAGGAGAGCAAAGGGAAGGAGTCCAAAGCAAATTAAAGCCTCAAAGCTGGACAGAGCTGGACCTCACACTGGGCGTGCTGGGCACATGAGGGGGGGAGTGGGCGGAGACAACAGAGAGGCCACATGGGACTCACCAGATGGCAGGAAGTGCTGCACATCCATGGCAGGTTTCCTGTCACCCTCTGAGCTGCCACTGCTGCTCCAGCTGCCCCAGCTACCCCGGCTGGCACGCACACTGCCTGAGGAGCTGCCACACTCAGAACTGGAGTCCAAGCAAAACTTGTCCGAAGGCTTCTTCTCTGGCTTCTGGTAGTAACCCTCTGGAGGAGGTAAGGGAAATGTTGTATTTCACAAAGACAATTTCATCATCTAGTGCCACTTCTAACAAACAAAGAGGTGAAGTAGGCAGGAAGGCCAGTCAGTTTCAGGACTGGCCAACTCTGCTTAGCTACTAAGAATGAGGAGGCTTACTGAAGCTAACACAGCACCTGGAGAAACCGCAGGCCAAGCCTGTTACGTGTGTGGATGGGCAATATAATTCATTTTGAGTTACAATCAAACCCAAGCACAGTCTTCATCTAAAAATAATTCTAGAGGCTGGGACAAAGCTCAGTGGTAGAGTGCTTTTTTAGCATCCACATAAGGGGTTTGATCCTCAGCACTACAAAAAATAGCAAGCAAAAGTCTTCTCTATTGAGAAAACTATTCTAGTAAAATGGATGTAATAGGTAATTTTCTCCCTCTCTCATTAAGATGTAAGCTACTGATATATAGGTGGGAAGCAGCTCCAATTAAGACTGAAAAGGAACTAGGTACTCATGCCTTTAATCCTAGCTACTCAGGAGGCTGAGATCTGAGAATCACAGCTCGAAGCCAGCCTGGGCATTAAAGTCCTTGGGATTCCTATCTCCAATTAACCACCAGAAAGCTGCAAGTGGAGCTGTAGCTAAAGTGGTAGAGCACTAGTAGCTCAGAGACAACCACCAGTCCAAGTCCCTGACAGTTCAAGCCCTAGGACCGACTAAAAAGTGAAAAGGAACACACATGTGTTATGAGAATGAAAGACAAAAAGAGACCAGCTACTTCCACTGACTAGGTATGTACCCCAGTGGGACTTGTGTCTGGGAGAGTGGGGTGGGCTGGATTATTATCCCCACCAACCCAAGCCCCACCATGCTGCCAACTTCAGGGGTCCTCTGGCTCCACCACTTCCTCTACTCTGGGCACGGCACTGGAGCCCCCTTACTTTCCATTCCCAGGCACTGCCTCAGCAGTTCTAGGCTAGACAGGGCCTGGCTCTGCGGAAAATATCACACTTAAGAGAGGGGTGGCACTCTCACCTGGCTACTCCATTTTCCACCAAGAGGACACTGTCTACAGCCAGCCCCTCTGTTCCTTTAGCAATGTTTATGACAACTAGGAATGGCCAGGAAGGGGGCAACTCTAGAGGCCTTCCCAGGCTCAAAAGGACCTTCACTTTCTAGTCTCTCTCACCTCAATGGCTTTCCACTCTGGCCTATCATTAGCTAGGCTGCCTATAAAGTGACAATGGACATGGCCTGTCTCATACAGTGGACATTTTCCTGGAGGAAACATCTCCAGGGCAGTACCTTGCTCAGCCTAAGTTGTTACATACCTGACTCTCTCTGCACTGATGAGCTGTTTGCCACTTCTGTATCGACCTTACAAACCTCTCCTGCGTTTTCCTGTATACACCAGCTTCTTACATCCATGTCGCCACTCAGCTCCGATCTCCCAAAGTCATTGCATAAAAGTTTTAGCTCACTCTGTTCGGTAGGCCTGAAAAGTTCATTAAAAAAAATCACTTACCTATTTTGTCTTTATGCACACACTTCTTTCCCATGAGATCACCAGAAATGGAATATGAATCAGTGAGACAAGGCAGGAGTACATGCCTGCTGGGGACGCTTACACATGTGAGTGTAGTGTTCCAGGAAGTTGAAGGAAATCAGAACTCAGAGGCCACACCATGGGGGAGGGGGCAATCTGGAGTGACATACATACTGTGGACCTGGTAGAAAAAACCCTCAAGCTGAGAAATTTTTCATCAGGTTCAATTTAGGGGATTTTTCTGAACATAGGACTTCCATGCACTGCCGAGTACCTTCATTTTACACACAAGAAACAGGATTTCCAAGGCACAGTGCCAAGCTATCTGGGCTCCACACTCTGGCTCTGCTCTCATTACCACGTATTCTGTCATAAGTGGTGGACTATCTGGGCGCCTTTCTTCCCACAGCCAAAGAGCTTTCTATCTATAGTCTAAAGCAAGGACTATGGAAGTCGGGACTATTCTATCTAATTATTGAAGCTCTAAGTGGCCCAGTGGGAGGGTGCCTGTGCTCAGGCTTTCCCTAACACCTGTTCCTGCTCTGTAAGTGCAACTGCCCTGACAGGAAGAACAAGGACATGGCACAGAGCTATGGCTTAGGCTTTCCCTAAGACTTCCTATGGCTTTAAGCACCTTATAAAGGATGAACTACAAAAACTGATCACTTTTAAAGTATCTGTAACAAAATATGAGAAAAAATGGCAAAGTGCAAAATTATGAATGAAATATTAGGTCAATATGGCAAAAGGACTGTACCTTGAGGCCTGAGCAATGCCCTTTTTCTTGTTTTTTCTACATGTTCGGCTCTTACTCCAGTTTAGATTTTGTACATTTCCTTCTCTTTTCTCCTGAAGTTTCTTTTTCCTGTAAGAATCTTCTTGCTAAAGTAAAAAGACAAAACGTTTAGTGGTTTAAGCTGACTAAACATGATTAAACATGAAGCTAAACCTGAGCTTGTTTCTGTCCTAACTTCTGGAGACCAGCTCCACCTGCATTTAGAAAGTCCCAGACCAGGTGAAAACTGAGACGTGTGTTTCTCAGTCTCCAGTTTGTTTTCATTTCCCTCCTTCCATTGCACTCGTCAGAAAGAGAAGAAAAGAAGAATTGTTGCCTATAAAATTCCTAAGGGGCTAAGGAGGAGAAACATCTGCTAGCAATTTGGGGCTGGCTGGCTGTTGGCTTCAGCAGCAATACATCCTCCAGCCGCCACCTGTTAATTTGGTATGTGCAACTGGCATGAATTACTACTGAAGCAAAATCAGATTAAAACTCAACTGAGGAGCAAGCTGTGCATTTCTGTTTTCATTTGTTTACAGATGAAATTTAGAAGAACAGCCAGATCTCCACAGAATGCTCCAAACTATTGAAAACTTCTTGGGTAAATAAAGCAAGAATATATGCATGGCTTTTAAATGTGCCTCTGAAAACAATTTGTCAGCCAATGCATGCATGCGTGCGCACATACACACACACACCAATGTATACATGTATGCATGAATGCAAGTTACAGATAAATCATACAGGAATATCCTATTAATAGGTTCAAGAACAGCAGGATTCTCTACTTTTTATTTATTTTGTTGGTTGTGGGTCTTGAACTCTGGGCCTGGGTGCTGCCCCTCAGCTCTTCAGCTCAAGGCTAGCGCTCTACCACTTGAGACACAGCACACTTCCCTCTACTTTTTATATATGCATTATCTCACTGACTGAGACCAAGGGCTTTTCAAAAAATATCTCAAGTGTGTTAAGTTCTATCAGGAGGGAATCACAGAGGGACAGAGACCCCAGAAGAACAGGGACTCCCCTTCAAAGGTGAGTACCCCCCATAGGGACCGAGGCACATTCAAGGTCACACATCTCTTCCTAATGACCTTAAGGAGTCACACTGCATGAAAGCAAAGATTGGCTCATTACACCTTCATGTTTAGAAGTTTGTTCCAGAGTAGAAATCCATGAAGTTATAGCAGATAACACAGTAATTGGGAAAAAGTTTCTAAATTCCCTACATGTCCTAAGTCTGGGATATCAGAATTCTCCCACTTCTACTACAGTAATATGCATCCACATAAACAAATCCTAGAAACACAATGAAACATTAACTGTACATGAAATTATGTTTTTTTTGTTTTTGTTTTGGGTCTGGTCGTGGGGCCTGAACTGTGGGCCTGGGCGCTGTCCCTAAGCTCTTCAGCTCAAGGCTAACACTCTACCACTTGAGCCCCAGTGCCACTTCTGGCTTTTTTCTTTTTGCTTATGTGGTACTGAGGAATCGAACCCAGGGCCTCAGGCATGCAAGTCAAGCACTCTACCACTGAGCCACCTTGAAGTTATGAGGTTTTGCTTTCCCTTTTATACTCCTTCAAAGTTCTCCTCTCCAATACACAGAATCTTAACTTTCATCCTGATTCTAAAAGTGTTTAAAAACCTGACAAATCAAATATACAAAACCTATAGAACTTTTGTCTAATCCTACAGGATTTCTGGCTAATTGCTGCAAGTCTGACAATAAATAGACACATGATTCAATTGTCAAAAATCAGACATACACTGTTTAATCACAGATTGTTCTTTATGTACTCTGTATTCTGTTCCTTTGTAGGCTTATTACTTCTCCTCTCCCCCACACCTTGTTCACTACTCAAGAGCCATCAAAGGCTTGTCAGCATAAGTACTTGAGCCTTGCCATCGCTTTAGGGCCTGGCACCAGTAGAGAACTGCTTTCTATATGGGGTCAGAGAAAGAAGGAGCTGGTCAGTGGTCACTGACACTTGATTGTCCTTCCCCAATTGATCTGGTTGGAACTGTTCCCCTGTACAAGTGAGAGAGTAAATGTCTTAGGATGACTTGAGAGGAAGGATGTGGAGCTCAGGAACCTCACAGAATTCTCTAAGAATAAACAAGGAAGGAGAGGTCTGAGTGGAATGACCAAGAAGTGAAGTCTATGAGCCACCCACCAGGGGACAACACAAGGGTTACTGACATGAAAATAAAAGGTGGGGGGAGGAGAGATCGGGTGGGGGGAGGAGGGGAAGGATGGGAAGGGGAAACAAAGAGGAGGCAACAATGCTTGATGAGAAGAAATGTATTCGTTATCTTGCCTATGTAACTGTAACTTCTCTGTACGGTATTCTCACAATAAAAAAATTAATTAATTAATTTAAAAAAAGAAGACAGAAAATGCATAGCCTTTTTCTTTTTAGGTGAGTGCTATTCAAAAAGCAGTGGGTAGTGAGAAAGGCCTCTACCTGAGTGAAAACAGTCCTCAATGTCTACTGTGGACAGAACAGAGGGGAAAGCACACCGGAGATCCAGACTAACATACCTGCTTAGCAATGCGCAGAAGAGAAAGGCAGGAGCTGACTGTGCCTTCTGGCAGTCTCACCAGGACGAGAAAGAGCCATACAGTCACAATTAAGATCACTGTCACCAGGCCAGTTCTCAAATGCTGTATGCTATGTCAATTTGAGCAGGTCTCTTAGCTTCTCTGCCTCAGTTTACTAAATTCTTCAAAGAGTTAAATTACTTGGCACCTAGCGAGCAGTTTATAATAGTCTTAGCTATCATTCTCATCATCACTGAACCATGTGAACTAATTAAATTCTCTGATCTTCCTGATAAAGGTGACAATTGATGGATATCAGGAGTGAAAAAAGATTCTGGGTGATGGGCTGGGAAGGTGGCTCAGTGGTAAAGCGCTTGCCTTACGTGCATGAGGCCCTGGGTTCGATTCCTCAGCACCACATAAGCAAAAATTAAAAAAAGCTGGAAGTGGTGCTGTGGCTCAAGTGGTAGAGTGCTAGCCTTGAGCTGAAGAGCTGAGGGACAGCGCCCAGGCCCAGAGTTCAGGCCCCATGACCGGACCCCCCCCTCCAAAAAAAAGACTCTGGGTGTTAATAAAAGCAAAACAGAGAAACCAAAGAGAAAACACAGATCAGCTGTATAAAGTAATCCTTAAATCCATGGTAGAGAGGTAAAAACAGACAAGGGAAAAGGAAAAAAAAATCTGATACACAATATTTGATACAGTACCTTAATATACTGTTTTAATAATAAAAAACTATTTTCAATAGAAAAGTAAGCAAAGAATATGAAATGATTCACAAAACAGAAAAGGAAAATAAAACATGGTGAATTTAGAATATTTCATTACACATACACACACACAAAAGGAAAATAAAACATGGTGAATTTAGAATATTTCAACACACACACACACACACACACACACACACACACACACACACACACACACACACACACACACACACCCTTCAGTAGGGTAGAGGGGAGGGCACAGAACTCAATGGGAAAAGGGTGAGAAGTGTAGCAATGGAGCTCACCAGACACTGATAAAAGTGAACAATACAACTAAAATAGCTGAGCGCAGGTGGCTCACGCCTGTAATCCTAGCTACTCAGGAGGCTGAGACCTGAGGATTGTGGTTCAAAGCCAGCCTAGGCAGGAAAGTCCGTGAGACTCTTATCTCCAGTAAACCACTAGAAAACTGGAAGTGGCGCTGTGGCTCAAGTGGTAGAGTGCTCACCTTGAGCTGAAGAGCTCAGGGACAGCTCCCAAGGCCAGAGTTCAAGCCCCATGACCACCACCAACAACAAAAAATTAATAGGCTAACTTGAATCTCATCTTTCCATTTTGGATTTAGGATACCTAACATGTTTATAGTGCATGTTTATTTTTACAAATACTAGGCTAGAGGAGCAGGATATTGTAGTAGTGTCTACCTCCAGCTGGACATTTACTTAATTTATACACATTCTTTTCACTGGTATAATTTTGTAGCCCCTACCACCCTGGCCCAGACAGAATTTTGTATGGATTAAATTTAAAATTTTACTTTCAGAATTTTATAAAAAACAGAATAAAGCAAAGTGCTTTTTCTCTATGTAAAATGCAAATTGAAATGACAACCAAAACAATTGTTCAGGGATGAAGGTGGCCATGGCTCAATGCAGAATACCAGAACAAAAAAACCCAAAGATACCCCCAAAATACCAAACATGATTACTTACATATTACACAGACTGAGATTTTTGCTAACAAGAGCTCTGAGTGCAGCTCATAGTGCAGCATGTGCTTATTAACATGCATGAGCCCCAGTTCAATTCAGAGCCCTCATCTCCCTTACAAAGGTTTTGCAAACTAGAGATGCTGAGAACAAAGCCACTGTTCGTATAAACTCCTGGAAAGCAATCCAGCAGTGTACCATAAAAGCTTTCGTAGTTCTTTTAATTGTATTTCCTCACCTTAACAGGGTATCGTAACAGAGTTATTTATGAAAGTGCCAAAAATTTTAGAAGTACTTTGTTTTGAATGGATTTTTTCTTTTTTATGTTTCTGTAATAATCATGAATTATTTTCTTAGGAAAACAGGTCAGAGCTAGGGCTAAATTTTAGGTATGGTTTTCAAACCTGGGTTTCAATCTTTCTAGACAATCAATCTAGAGTACTGTGTACTACGGATTTATAGTTTTCTAAGCTGCAAAGTTAGGCCCTAAGCAAACACTGAGTACTGCACTTGGGAATGTGTTTACTGAGAATAATTTTCTCCAAAGTAACAAAGAAGTGGAAAGTATACTTGTGGGACCTTGAGAACAGTTCTACAGAAGGGTGAGAGTCACAGAAACAGCAAAGAAATGAAAAGGGCAGCTCACAACACTGTATTAGGAGACATCACCTTGGATGACTTAGCTGGCTACTGCAAGTCCAGTCTACATACCCTGAACTTCTCAGGCTGGCATTCTTCCTACTAGCCCACTGCCATCATTAGGTGTCAATGGCTATGACAACAGGCTCAAAGACCCGCTGCAAGAGGACTGACTGCCAAAGTTAGGGATAAGTGGCAATACTCATGCTCGACAGCCAGAATCTAGTAATGAAGACACATAAGGAAGAATATGTCTTTAACATATTAAGAAAACTGTCATAAGGAAAAGCACAGATAAAGAGGTTAAGTCTGGCCCAGAGAGCCAGGGCAGACTTTGGGGCTGGGACACAGCTTGTGATGGGAACAACACACACACAGACAGACAGACAGACAGACAGACACACACACACACACACACACACACTGTGGCAAGAGTGCCAACATAGCATCAGCGGTGTTTCTCAGGGTCACCTCAGTCCCAGGATATCTTAAGAGTTAAGAGTTATCAGCTCCAACATCTCTCCCTGTATGGCTGCTTCTGTATTGTAGACGGCAGGCCGAGTTTCCAAAACCCAAGACAAAAGCAGATCAGGCTCAACTCCTGCCTTCATTCTTTTCCTCCCATCCCAAACACAGAGACATGATTTCGGTCTAGAAAAGGAAGCTCCACTTCATATTGGGCTTAATTGTTTGTTCCTTACTGCACCTGTACTCTCTACCCGCTGTAGCTCCAATGCCACCCCAACATCCACACTCAAGACCTGGCTTCCTGATGTAAAGCTATAGAGAATACCAGGCTACCTTAGGATCAACCTCCACAGGGAAAACCTCCTACTCAAGCTTCAGGGCTGATTCCTATAGAACTATAGCCCCGACCTCCCCCAGACCCTCTAGTTCGTATCTCTTTTCTCTGATGTCATGGCAACAGCTTTGTCATTGTTTTTCTTTTGTACTTACTGCTTCCCCAGTAGCTCATTTACTCAGCCAAAGCCTGCAAGGTGGGTATAGCATTATCACCTTCATTGTACATGAGGGAAATGCAGTATGGAAGGAGTAAATGATGATCTAGAGCTCTGGCTATGTTGCATGTTGTTGTTGCTTGGTTTTTTGTTTTTTTTTTTTGTGGTGGTGGTTCTAGGGCTTTAACTGAGGACCTGGTGTTGTCCCTGAGCTTCTTTTTGCTCAAAGTTAGAACTCTACCATTTGAGAATCAGCTCCACTTCTGGCTTTTTTGGTAGTTTATTGGAGGTAAAGAGTCTCATAGACTGTCCTGCTAGAGCTAGCTTCACATTACAGGTGTGAATCACCAGCATCTGGCTAGCCCATGCTTTTAACTATGATCCAACATTGCTTTGCAATATGTGAAAATGAACCTGCTACCCCCCACCTTCTAAGTCACCAGGCTTTGGACCCTGAAGTTATCATTTGCAAATGGTTATTTAAAAAAAAATACAAATCTGCTGGGTACCAGTTGCTCATGCCTATAATTCTAGCTATTCAGGAGGCTGAGATCTGAGGATCATGGTTTGAAGCCAGAATGGGCAAAAATGTCCATGAGGCTTATCTCCAGAAAACCACCAGAAAACTGGAAGTGGGGCTATGGCTCAAAGTGGCAGAGTACTAGCCTTGAGTGAAGAGTTCAGGGACAGCGCCCAGCCCCTGAATCCAAGCCCCACAACTGACAAAAAAAGAAAGAAAAAGAAAACTCTTTTTGAGTGAAGTATTAAGAAATCTCAATGGCTCTGATTCTAAAATGTCTCTCATCTTTCTTGACCATCATCTCACTGACACACAAATGCAGGTATTGATGTCATTATGTTCCCAGGCAGAGTAACAGTAGAGAGCTGGTGTCCACTTCCTTTCCTCTGCACCAGTTCCAGAACACAGTTTGATTTTCCCAAATGATCTTGTTCACACACTCACTCATTCAAGCACTAGCCAAACTATGTTCCTTCTACATAGGAGCAATCTGCCCATCTTTGTGAAACTCAAGTGGAAAATATGCTATTTACTCCTCTCAAAATCAATGTTCCAAACACACAAATCATCAGCCTGTATTCAAATGCATTGAGGTTAGAGTACCCTTGGTTCAACAGCTGCTATACTGCTCTGTTTTTAATAGGAAGAAAGAAGGAATACAGACCTCAATGGAAGGTATATCCTGTTTCTCAGAACACACATCTTCTTTAGGTACTTTGTAGATCTTCTTTTCTGAAGGAGACTTTGTATCAAGTTTTTTCAAAGTTTCACAAGTGTCTACTTCATTCTTGACAGGCACTTGCTGGTTAGTCCCTTGAATAAATAAAAACAATTCAATTTCTAGGTATTTTTTTCCATTCCTGTTCCTATAGTTAAAAGCCCTCTTTGCTATACTAAACAATCCCATTTAATGAGATTTAGGTATGAGATCTTTTTGACATCCTTGGCTTTGTTTACAAGTAAAAATATACTCAAAGCAAGAGCTCTACAATTTTTAAAGATGGCAGGTAGTGGGGTGGGACATACCAATGTTCATGGGAGCACCATTACTCAGAACAGCCAAGGGGAGAAAACTACCCAAATGTCCACTGACAGGTGAATGGAAAAACAAAATGCAGTATATACACACAACAGGACACCATTATTCATAACACAAATATCAGTTACAGTATAGAACTGCACTCTCATATAAGCTACAACATGGATGAACCATGAACACATTATACAAAGTAAAACAGCACACACACAAAAGGGCATTTTGACTGCACTTGTGTTGGTATTCTAGGGTACTCATATTCAAAGAGATGGAAGGTGAATTGGACTATTTATTTATTCTGTGTTCAGTAATAAATACATAATTCCCCTTCTCCTGCTAGTTGAGAATCATTGTTTGTGATGATGAAAAAGTCCTGAAAATTTAGTAGCAATACTCACATACCAGTATCAACATACTTAAAGACACCCACTCTTTACAATTAAAAGTAGTTAAAATGGTAAATTTTGTATTATGCATACTTTCACATTTTCTTAAAGGTAGGGTAAGGAGAGAAAAAGGTAAGGGCTTGGGTTCTAGTCATGGCTCTGCCACTGAGTCACATAATCAGAGTGATAAATCTCTTAAGGTAACAGAGCCTGTTTCTTTACTCAGATCAGAACATAGCAGCAACTTCCCGGCTGCCAGCTTGACAGCCATGTCAATACCACCAAGCAGAGACACTTGGGAACAGTATCTCCACCAAAGGACACCCAAGCTGTGTCACAAAGGCTCTTCCCTGTGGTGTGAGGGTGCAAGCTGAGGAATGGATGTGTACAAGGAGTATTGCTGGGAACCTTTTGGATGTTTTCCCCATTTTGTCAGTTAAAGTGTGGAAAATTAGGTGAAGATGAAACCCAGGGCCTTTGCACATGGAAGTAAGTGCTCTATCCTGAGCCACACAATCCAACCAACTTTTCTTACATACTTTTTGTGAGTTAACATCTTCACAATAAAGGCAAAACAACTTCAGCGCCAATTTTCTAATCCCAAACAGAAAGCATTTCAATACCATGGGTAGTGAATCTATAATCTCAGTTCCTTGAAGGGCTAAGGCACAAGAATCACAAGTTCAAGGCAAATCCAGGCAAAGTTGGGGAGATTCCATTTCAAAAACAAAGTGCAAACAACAGGGCTGTGGCTCAAGTGGGAGAGCATGTGTGGGAGGCCCTGGGGAAAGCTTAGCTGGCCTGGCACAAGTGTGTCAGGCAGAGTAGTTAGACGCCCTGGTCTGACCAGACAGGACACTTGGGCTAGCAGAGCTCTCCAATCTCAGAAGGAAAGGAGCAGTCAAGTCGCCTCTGTTAATGAAACACACAAATGAACCTCATGCAAAGCAAGGTACACATTCTTTTTCCAAATAACACAAGTTGGGCATACTTTTAGTCTGTAAACTGAGGCATTACATAAATATCACATAACTTTGGGAGACAGTGAGGGAAGGGGTGACATGGTCTAAAAAGAAAGATACTCTTTACCTTATATTGTAACCCCTCTGTACATCACATAACTGTTGAGCCAAGCAGGTAGGACACATGCTGTGTGATGTGGGGCAGGTTTAAGTACAATACAGCACACCAGGGCTTATACTTTAAAAGAAAGGTCCTATCACAAAATTAAGGTTATGCCTCCAAGATGAATACAAGATAAACACAGAAAATCAATCTGTGGCTGGATTAGATTCACTACAAAAAGTAAAACATGGAATACTTCTATGCCTTTGTCTGTGACAGAAGAGAAAGGTCACCGAGAAAGGCATATCTAGAGGAATAGTGTCCCCAAGCCAATTAAGATCTTTAAGTTATGTACCATGTCCTTTGATAATGAATGCATGCAACAGAATTTTACCCAGACATAAAAACCAATCACTGATTTATGATAGAATGTGGTGAGGTCGCCTGAAGGATGTGGCTTTCAGATCCCCTTTAACCTGACCTTTTCTGAGTTAACACCCAACCACACCCCACTGAGCCATCATTACTGTTTTACAAGTTGTCAAAATTAAGTCATTTTAGAAATATAATTCCTCTACAAGACAAACTAGATGTCAGACATCCACAAAAGAAAATATCCAACAGTGAATGAGTAAGGGAAACTTCCCAAAGGCAGGCAGAAAAGGCTCTGCAGCAGAAAAACTAATCAGAATAAGGATACCACTCTGAACTCTGAAATCTGTAAGTATGAGACAAATATGGGTAAGAATTAAAAAAGGATGTGCCTTGACTTTCCTACCATTTTAGTTCATGGGCAAAGAAAGTTCCTAAAGTTTTCTTTTTAGGTCAAAAATAAAACATCAAAGGTATTAGCTATCAACAATTCTAAAGAAGGACCTGAATTTAATAGCCAGTACTAAACCACCTTAAATAAAAAAAGCAGTAAGGCAGGCTGGCTCCTAGAACATTACTAGTGCCTCCTGGAGAAGGGGGAAGGAAGAAAGAGATATCTATAATCCTTTATCAGGACAAATAACAAAAAAGAATGCCAATTACAAGTTCATTGGAAATTCTTTAAGAAATTCTACTATAAGAATATTTAAGAATATAAAAATACTGTATGCATGCTTCATTTAAAAAAGGAATCACAAATTCTGAAATAAGGATACAGGTTGACCCACTGTAAAATGAGATTACAAGACACTATGTTGAAAACCAACTTTACAACTTGGGGGGGGGCGGGGTAGTTTGGGAGGGAGGGGGAAGGGATGGTAGGGGAGAAATGTACTCATTACCTTACTCATGTAGCTGTAACCCCCTCAGTATAGTATTTTTACAATTTATATATATATATATATATATATATATATATATATACATACATATAAGAATCAATCCAGGTAAACCTATTAAGCGTGCAACTTTCCCATGACTTCACAGAGTAAGAGTGTTTCTGCCACACTTAAAGAAGAAATGGAGGAGCAAGGCATGGTGGAGCATGCCTGTTAACCCCAGCACTGGGGGGAGAATTGTTATATTATTGTAAGGGACCAACTTAGGGGCCAGTCCTCATTTCAAAACAAAAACAAGAAAAAAAGCAACAACAATAAAGGGGACAGGAACAGGAGTGATCACTGAGATAGGCTGAGATATGGACAGGTTTGTGGCCTTGATAGTAGTGAAGATCTTACCATGTACATTTATCTCCAAAATTAGTAAATATGAAGTTTTTAAAAATCTATGCATCTCAAAAGAAGTAGTTATAAAACGAGAGGGGGTAACAATGTTTGAGAAGAAATGTACTCACTGCCTTACTCATGTAACTGTAATCCCTCTGTATAACACCTTGACATTAAACAAAAACAGTTATAATTCAAGAAAGTAAGAAAAAAGATCAAGAAAACTCACTAATATCCAGTTAAAAGTTTAGTTGTCTAAATTCTTTTTTTTTTCTTTCTTGCGCCCAAGGCCTGGGCATTGTTGCTGAGCTTTTCTGCTCAAGGATAGTGCTCTACCAATTGAGCCACAGATCCACTTCTGGCTTTTCAGTGGTTAATTGGAGATAAAAGAGTTCTCATGGGTTTTCCTACCTGGTCTGGCTTTGAACCATGATTCTCAGCCTCCTAAATAACTAGATTACAGGCCTAAGACACTAGCACCTGGCTGTTGCTGTCTAAAATTGAATCATCTGGTATATTTTGAATAAACCATTAAATCCTCATTTCAAATTATTAGCATCTATAAGTAAGCAAAAACTTTTTTTTGAATTTCTGCAAATACAGGTATTTCAGAAAGTTGGAGGTGCTATTAATTTCAAGGTTTAACATACTATTAAAAGTGCAGCTGAGCTCCAGTGGCTCACTCCTGTAATCCTCGCTACTTAGGAGATTGAGACCTGAAGGATTTCAGGTTGAAGCCAGAACAAGCAGGAAAATCCAAGATACAAAATAATCAGCAAAAAGCAGAGGTGGAGATGTGACTCATATAGTAAAGCACTGCCTTACAAACAAGCTGAGCAAGTTCAAGGCCCTCATTTAAACCCTGGTTATTACATTCTTTACAATTGTAAGTAATAATAGTTATTTCTCTTCTGTAGTTCTGAGGTTGAAAATGATTGTATTTCATTATAATAACACATTTCTATTTAGAGCGTCAAGCTGAGCAAATTCAAGGCCCTCAGTTAAAACTCTGGGGTAAAAGTTTACTACCTTTTATATATTACTGTAAGTAAAATAAAAACACAAAATAATCTGCTATTTCTCCTTGGTAGTTCTGAGATCAAAAATTTAGCAATTAGCCAGGTACCAGTGGCTCACGCCTATAATCCTAGCTACCTAGGAGGCTGAGATCTGAGGATCGTTGTTCAAAGCCAGCCTGGGCAGGAAAGTCCATGAGACTCTTATCTCTAATACACCACCAGAAAACCAGAAGGGGTGCTGTGACTCAAGTGGTAGAGCACTCATCTTGAGCTGAAGAACTGAGGGACAGTGCCCAGGCCCAGAGTTCAAGTCCCAAGACTAACACACCCCCCAAAAAAAATTAGCAATTACAAATCTCTATTATTTAGATCATAGTTAAAATGAAAGCCATAAATACCTGTCAAAAATATATTTCAAAAGATCATTAACATTAACTTTTTTTTCTTTTTTTTTGGGGGGGGGGAGGGCGGTTGGTCATGGGCCTGGGCGCTGTTCCTCAGCTCTTCAGCTCAAGGTGGGCACTCTACTACTTGAGCCACAGTGCCACTTTCAGTTTTCTTCTGGTGTTTTTATTGGAGATAAGAGTTTTTCATGGCCTTTCCTGCCCAGGCTGTGTTTGAATTGTGATCCTTAGCTCTCAGCCTCCTAAGTAGCTAGGATTACAGGCATGAGCCACTGGTGTCAGGTCATTTACATTAACTTTTTAAAAGCCCTTCCCTCATGAAATGATCATGAGGTTCTGGAACATGTAACAGATGTTAGGAAAACTTAGCTGTTTACAGTTGTTTGACAAGTTGATGCCCGGACACAAATGTGGGAAAGCAGCCCTGAGACTGTGAACATGGCCTTCACTTCTATCATTTTAACTTCTGATATACCAAACTTCTGATATGCCTCTCAGAGGCAGGCAGGTGGAAAGGTATAGCGGAGGAATAAAAGTTGCTTTGTTATCAGAAAACTTCTGTTTCTCAACAAGGACTCAAGGAGGGCAGTCTTTTGAGTGTCTGGAATGATATTCTTAACCCATCAGAACTTTGCACCTAACCCCATCTTTGAAAAGAACTGTGTTTTCTATTCTAAGGCATTTCTCCCTTGCCATGCCTGCCCCAGATGTCACTATGTGAGAAGAAATGTTCCAGGGTATGTGCTAATGGCTCTAACTTTGTACTCCTTGTTGAGCACTGTGAGCCAAATAAACCTGTAAGTTTAAGATTTCAGGTATTTCACTGAAGAAACATGAAGCAACAAAGGTAACTGAGTTTTTCCAACAGGTATAGGAACATGCACATTCATACGATCATATGGAAGTAAAGGAGAAGCAGCACAGGCCCTTCTGCCAGAGGCCAAAGGGATCAGCTAAAGCATACCACTAGTATTCTCTGTAAACAGTCTTCCTAGTCTGTTTTTACTAGTGTTCCCATTAACTGCCTTTGCTGCATGAGAACATCTGCCTTCTTTTAACTGAGGGAAGCTATTAAAAAAGCCAGGCCAGGAAACATGAACTGCTGGCAGCTGAACAGAAGTTGGTGAAGTTCTGTCCAGTCACAAACAAAGTAGGTCTGGTTAATTTCTGCAAATAATCTGAAAAACTGACAACAAATACTCAGAGAAAGATGTCCATATCCTCCTAACAATGAAATAAACTTGCATCCCTCTCAACTTACCTTCTGATAAACTTCTTAGCCGTAATATTCTTCAAGCTTGGTGCATTGTCTCAAAACTGCATTTCAAGTCACATTTCAACATTTACAGACCTTTGTGAAAACTGCATGAGTTAAAGAACTCAGCACCCACAATTAAAACAGAAGGTCATAGGTAAGAACAAACCCCATTCAGAATAGACAGGGACAAAGAGCAAAGACTCATCAAAGAGAAAACATTACCATTATGTTTCCTGGAAACTTCTGGCAAGTCTGACTGGTGATACTGAGGTGAGGTTCTTGGCAAAGGATTTTCAAGTAGCTTCTTAGAGTTTTTTAGTGGACAGAGCTCTTGTTCCTTGAACTCATCCACGTTCTCTGTTTTAATGTCAGTTTCCTTAGGAAACATACATGTCTGCATTCCCTCCTTCATACTACATTCTGAAGAAGTGTTATTGACAATAATTGTGTCTTTAAGTGTGTTTTCCTCTTTATTCAATAAGTTTCTGGTCAGAGTCAGATTCTTCTGCATACTGATGTTCATGCCATTTGCATACTTGAGGTTGACCCAGTTCTCACCCACATCGGTGCAAGTGTCCTCCTTAGCAGCAGACAGGGGTGTGCCCAGGGTCAAAGTCTGCTTTTCCTCAGTGGTAGTGTTGGCACTAATGGCTGTGGTGGTACTGGTTTTGTGTTTGCTGTAGTAGACAGAGCACTTGTGCTTTTTCTGAGAATGGCCACAGGTGGCAGGGCTCCGCTTGGCTGCATTCTGGCTCCTGTTCTGCGGTGTGCTCACAGGAAGGCAGCTTTTCCCTCTGCCTTTGTCAGAAGGGCTGTATGTGTCGAGAAAGTTCTTGCAATTGCTTCTGAATTGAAGAAAAAAAGAACCATTTACCATAGGCAAACTGAATTAAACTATACTCTGTTTCTATATCATGAGAGGGAGGTAGTAACCTTTAAACTCCCTGAATTTTTCTGCCAATAACAAGACTAATGAACTAAGCTCTTAAGTAAAGACTGTATCACAAATGTTCACACAATAATGTAGTAAAGAACATTTTATAAAAAAAAATTGGAAATTTTTCTTCAAAATCAGAAATAAGGAGGATCAAAGGCGAGAGATCACACGTGTACATCACATGTACACACACACACAAATTCATACTTGTGAGAATGGGAACTGATTACATCCACTGGACTGCTGTTCTGTTGTGAAGATGAGTTAGCATGCTGCCTCTGTCTTGTTTTCATGAACTCCATAAGAATGTACTGTGCTTGCTGGAAGGCTATTAAAATCACACCCAACAGAGACAAACTGAGGAAGAAAGCAATGACATTCATTACTGCATGGTTCAAAATAACATTAAAAGATTAGCTGTGAGCTACAAGTGGTACTACATATGCCTGGCACAGCAGCACTCATAAGGCTGAGGCAAGAGGGTTCTTTGAGCCTGGGAAATATTAGGCACAGGTCATCTCAAGAAACCAAAATTTCAGATGTTTCCTAAAGATTAAAAATAAAAACACTCATTAGGCTGACATTACAATTTGACTTTTAAAAGGCCATTTTGGTCTTATACTTTTAAAGTGTTATTACTGCACTGAATTAATAAGCACTTCCACTGAGACTGCCAATAAACCATAGAGCACAGAAGTCTGTGACACTTCTAGGCCCTTTGACTTACAGTTAGTGTCTTAAGATCTTAATGCTTACTAGTTACAACCTTGTCTGGCTCACGTAAGTCAGAGTTCTCAAGGCAATAAAAAACCCCACTGAATTCCTCTGCTCTGACCTTATTCAGGTAATTTGTATTTCATACAACTTTCCAGCAAGATGTCACTACTCAACAGGGGAAGAAGAATGAAGATGATGTTGGGTTACCTGACAAAGAAGACTGTAAGCCTCCAAAAGGACTCCTCCCAGCTGGGCCCTGGAACCACATCTGCACATAGGGGCAACAGGTGATGGGGCAGGGTCACGTTGAGAGTGAAGTGGAATTCCAGGTTGGCTGCAGTGACCAGTGTCAGCTCACGGATGACCCAGGAAGAGGTAAAGTCTGGAGTAAACCTGGAAACAAATGGTTCAAGTTTACAAACTTTCACTGGCTTTAAATTTATACACAAAGAACCTAATAGCATCAAAATTTCTTCCTTCTACAAAACAAAAAAAACAACCTAGGATATCTTAGGAAAAAAAGTTTTATCCTGATTGTTACATGTATCACAAAACTGAAATGAAATGAAAACCAGTACTTACACAATGCTAATGTCACGGGATGTATTTGGACTCAAGGAAAACTGATGACAGTCTAGCACTTCAAATCCATAGCCCTGGCAATTATATCCACTGATTTTCAATGATGACACAGTGATAGGAAGAGGGCCAATGTTCTCCACTTTAAAGTTCTTTGTAATAGATAAAATCTGCTTGCTGTCTTTCAGTTCTATTGAGACAAAAGGTGACATTTAGTGTATATACACTGCAACTTACTTTAAACACTTAAACAGTTAAGATTCTTCCTAAGTGTTCTGCCTAAGTATTTTACTCAGAAGAGGCAAAAGTATTCTTCTTGGAGCCCAACAGTTTGGATTTACCAGTAGTTACCATGTTCTCTGAGACCCTGACTTTGTCACTCACACTAAACCAGGAATCACTTCCAAACACCTGTATTTGATTTCCTGTAAATTCATCGTTATTAAACAGTTCAAAGTCACAATTATTTAACTAATAACTAAATCCTTGCAAATAAATGAGTGTATATTTTATTTAGGAGTCTGAAAAAGAATTACAGTAATTTTAAAATATAAACATGCAGTTGAGTCTCTTACATACAAGGACTAATATTTGGCTGCTTCTATACTTTTTATATGAGTCCTAAATTTATCAAAGCCAATTCTAAATTACTGAAGAATTTTGAATGCAAAATTGTTTAATCTTTTCAAAGTCAGGTTCATAGTAAAGCACAGTTTTCTAAAATTAAAAAAATTAAATCCAGTTAGGCATTAAAATAGTGCTACAAACCATGTAGCAGTTTCATCAACTAGTTTTCTCTACAAAAACATATTTCTATACTAAAAATGACTTTACTCTTTACATGAATTTTTAAAGAGGAAAACAAGATAAAACTTACCAAAAAACAAAAGTTTTATCTCTACTCATTGATTATTTTTTTACTTCTTGAGTAAGTTCTTCAAACAAATTAAATTATTTAAAACATTTAATTTAAATGAATACATAATTTGGAAACTCTAGATCAAGATACCAATTTTTTTTAGAGATATGAAGATGAGACATATGGCTTCAAACATGCAAAGCATGTCATCTGCTACTGAGCTCAGTATATTTCTAAATCGGCATTGTCTGATAGAACAGCCATTAAACACACATGGCTATTTAAACAAATTTAAAAATAGATTTCATTAACTTGTATTGTCAAAGCTCACTGAATTCATAAACTGTATAGACCATGATAATGACAATTTGCCTTGTGAAGGTTAAAATGTGTTTGTGACTTTAACTAAAAAGTATCACTATTCCACAATATTGTGAAATATGTGAAATTTATGTAATCACCTAATCACAAAGAAAAAAAGTGAGAGAAGGGATGGGTTAGGAGAGATGGGTGACAATGTTGTCAGACACTTTGTACTCATATACTGTTTGTAGAATGGGAACTTCCTTGTACAACTACTTAAAGATAAAAAAAATCTTGTTTGGAATAGTTTAAGTTACTGATGGCAGAAGTTCTACTCTGAATGTTTTTTTGTAAAACACTTCAGAAATTTTTGAGTTTGGATGGCTTGTTACTTGATAAATACTGTTCAACACACACACACACACAAGAAAAACAAGGGGTAACAATGTTCAACAAGAAATATACTCTTGACAAAAAATTAAATTTAGAAAGTAAGTAAATATATACAAAAAGAAAAAAAATAGATTTCATCAAGGAAACATCTCTATGTTAAGAACACACTAGCAAGCCGGGTACCGGTGGCTCCTGTAATCCTAGCTACTCAGGAGGCTGAGATCTGAGGATTGCGGTTCAAAGCCAGCCCAGGCTGGAAAGCCAGCCCAGGAAAAGTCTGTGAAATTCTTATCTCCAATAAACCACCAGAAAACCAGAAGTGGCACTGTAGCTCAAGTGATAGAGCACTAGCCTTGAGCTGAAGAGCTGAGGGACAGCGCTCAGGCCCAGAGTTCAAGCCCCACGATGGACAAAAACAAAAAACAAAACAAAAAAAGAACACACTAGCTGCATGTAGCAAGGGACTACTATATTGAATGACACTAAGTACACACAAAGAAAATGGAATCTAAGCTGGCTTTCCTTTTCATACAACTAGAGACATATATAAAGAATATTTCTATCACCACAAAAAGCAGTATTGGTTAGCAAGACTTTACTCTTATATTTGTCACCTCGGTGTGATACTCCTCCTTTGGATGAATGGTAACCAAATCACTTACTTTGTATATTTATTGCAAGTATTTTACACTATACTGTTCAAATGTAATTGGAAGGAGAGCAATTGTCCTTTCTTTTTTCCCCTTCTGTCTGTCTGTATGTATTTATTTATTTTTGGGTCCGGTCATGGGGCCTGAACTCTGGGCCTGGGCACTGTCCCTCAGCTCTTCAGCTCAAGGCTAGTGCTCTACCACTTGAGCCAGAGTGCCACTTCCGGCTTTTTTTCTTTGTGCTTCTGTGGTGCTGAGGAATCGAACCCAGGGTATGCAAGGCATGCAAGGCAAGCGCTCTAACCACTGAGCCACCTTCCCAGCCTGTCTTCTGTATTTATTAAGTTGAATTAAATATCTAAAGCTGTCATTCCAATCCAGAGGACCAGCCTACATAGGTTCAAATGTTTACCTGATTGAATTATTTGAATCAGTACAATGAATTTACTGTAAGTTTTTAAAAGAATCTTCCTACAGAATCCTTTTGTTCTTGGTTTTCAATACCAAAGTTGCCCTGTCAGCATGCACACATGCGAACTCACGTCGACGGCAGTCCATCAGCGTAGACTCGGGCACCTTAAATCGAAGTGAACCTCCTGTGCCAGGAAGTCTTCCGCCTACTTTCAGTAACTCTCTTGCTCCAAGCCCTTCCACACCAATCATGTCAATACCAGTCAAATTATTCCTACAGTAAACCAAGACAGAAGTGAAAAGGCATTATCACAGAGACACAAAATACACTGAACTGAAATGTACTTACATTTAAACTTTCTTGGACAGCAAAAGTATTTTTGAAGTTAAAAATATAATCAATTTAAAGAGCATGATATTTCCTGCATCTCACAAACTAAAAGTATGTCCAGGGCCCATATAAGCTGACAACAGCAAAAATGCATGAGCAGCTACGATCATTTTCTAATACTACAGGCCACAAATGGAATTCATAGATTTTTCAAAAGCAAGTACTGGGATGGATCAGATATGCAAGAAAAAGAACTGAAGAAATAAATTGGCAAACACAAACACAATTTTGGACAAAATGGTTGTTTACCAGGTAAATTAAAAGATTTTCATAGTAACTTGTGCTTGTAAGAATTGCACATTAGGGGTGATAATAGAAATAAAAAATACTTTTTCTTTGGAATCAAAGATTTTAAATATCACTCGAGGAATAGCATACTTGGAGTCACGCTCTTACTGACAACAATGATTCAGACTAATGTTTGCCTCTTTACAAGTTGAGTCCAGGATTTCTGGGGTGAAATACTTAAGTGGAAATGATGCTTAGTGACACACACTGAACTGAGGGCTCATGCTACAGAGCAACTTTTTTTTAAAGGATTAGAAATCTTTAACCTCTTAAAAGCATTCACCTGATAAGCATTAGATGACTGATTTACAGGAAAAAAACTGAGAAGATTCTGTATTGAAGCTAGGAGCCAGTGGCTGATGCCTGTAATCCTAGCTACTCAGAAGGTTGAGATCTGAGAATCCTGGTTCAAAGCTAGCCCAGGCAGAAAAGTCTGTGAGACTCTTATCTCCAATTAACCACCAGAAAACCAGAAGTGGTGCTCTGGCTTAAGCATTTGCCTTGAGTTGAAGAGCTCAAGGACAGCACCTAGGCCCAGAGTTTAAGCCGCATGACCCACCAAAAGGAAAAAAAAATCTGTATGGATAAACAGAAACCAAATTTATGTTAAAAATGTACTTTCTGAGACCTGGACTGACTAATAAAGCTTTTCTCTACACTTTCTTTGTCCTTAGTTCTTCAGTAAAAAAGTTTTAAAATCACACACTGAAGTCAACAGGGCACTAGAAAGTCTTAGCTAAAATACTTCAAAGCAAAGGCTTCAAAAATTTACTTCGGAGCATTTTCTTCTGAGTAATGCTCAGTTGCAGAAGCACAAACTCTTTCATATTTAAGGGATGTCTCAAGTAGGAATTTTTTTTTTTTTGCAAAAGGATATACTAGCAAAGCTTTAAAAATACAATGAAAATGTAACCAGAGATACATTTGTGTTAGGCTCTTCACTAACAGCAGAGACCTTCAATACAGATCTGTATTTCCTGTAAATCTCAAAGAAGGCTCTCATAAAGATTACCTAAATATGCAAACAATAAAGAAACACATAAATAGCTACTTAAATCATTTAACAATAACTGTCAGTTAAAAGAAGGAAAAGAGAAAGCCAATAGGCTCAATGAAGCACTTCTTCCATTCTCTCTGGGGCTATAGAGAATAGGTGGTATTAAGTTTAAAGACTATTGATGGGAAATGCCTACAGCAATGTTTCCATTGTTTTTCTGTGCTAAGGATAGAAAAGTAAACCTGCACACATGTGCACGCATCATGCGTATGTGTTCTGTCTTCTGTGATGGCTTTGAATTTGGAGTGAAGTGCATTTCCCCTCTTAGAGACATGAACAGACGAACAGACACATCCTATTGGGGGAGGTCTTGGGACTTTGTCCAGACTTGCAGGCCTCTCTCCTCAGCCATCACTTCTTCCTATCATGCCCAGCGCTGCCTTGCCCTGGTCACTGCACACTGACTGAAAAAGGAGTGTCAGCTATTAGCTACAGAGATTATTCTTAAGAGAGAATGAGATTTAGATTGATAAGTCAGAAAGAAGTAAGACTCCATGGCAGGGACCCACCTACCGGATTAGTATGAGTGAGGTAACTTTTCCATAATCAGCTGGTGTGAAAACTACACCAACCCTTTTCATTTCCAAAGGCTGCAAATTCAAGTGGAGGGTGCCAAACCTAGATTCCTCAGAATGCACAGCCTGAAAATCATTAAGGACACAATTAAACATTCTATTTTCCTACAGAACAAGTTTCCATCTTCAGTAAGCACAAATTAGATATAAACATGATTATACCCATCCTTCACCAACCCAATTTTGTGTGTGTGAGCGACTGAACTCAGCCTTGCATATGACAGGCAGGCATTCTTCCACTAAGCTAGAGCTAAACCTCTAACCTCTTGTTTATCCTTGTTTACTCCAATAAATAATACCTAACCATAGCTGAGAAACACAGGCAGTGACTACAAGACAACCTGACATGATTACTGGAAAGGGAGTTCTAATTAGAAACCTGTATGAACTGGGCGTCGGTGGCTCACGCCTGTAATCCTAGCTACTTGGAAGGCTGAGATCTAAGGATCGCAGTTCAAAAACAGCCTGGGCAGGAAAGTCTGTGAGATTCTTATCTTCAATAAACCACCAAAAAACCAAAGTGGTGTTGTGGCTTAAGTGGTAGAATGTTAGCCTTGAGCTGAAGAGCCTGAGGGACAGCACACAGGTCAAGTTCAAGCCCCACAGCCGACCAAAAAAAAAAAAAGAAACCTATATGAAACGATGTTTTGAACATAACCCACCAGTCAGAGAAGATTTGCTGTGCTCAAATTCTACAGAAATCATACAAGGATAGCCACTGTCAAAAAAGACTGAGCTGGGAATCTGGCTTAGTGGCAGAGTGCTTGCCTAGCATGCATGAGGCCCTGGGTTCAATTCCTTGGTACTACATAATAAAAAAATAAATAAAATTTAAAAAAACACCCTAAGATGCCTTTAAGACTCAAATCATCTATTTTATATTTGGCCTCTTCCCTCCCCTTAAGTTGTATAGTTCTTTTCCAATATAGTATCTAGTATGTTTTACTGCTGACTTGGTTTACCCTTTGTCCCACCATTTCCATGCTTCCTCTTTCCCTCCCCAAATGAAATAAACTTACATACAAACAGGACAAAGGGTATAGAAATCAAAAACATCAACAGATGGGAATAAAACAAAGAAAAAAGGAAAGGAAAAAAAAAGAACCACAAACAGTACAATTTAAAAAAAATCTCTTGCTTCCATTTCTTGGAGTTCATTTTGGTAAGTATCATTTTAAATGATCATAAAGGAAATGTACTCATTACCTGACTTATGTAACTGTATCCCCTCTGTACATCACCTTTACAGTAAAATTGTTTTAAAAAGTTAAAGAAAAGGATGTAGTTTTTATGTTTCTGCTGCTTTTTCTGGCACATTCTCACCAAACCATTTGTTTATTTAGAGCTTATAAGCATATACTCTGCACAGTAATATATCTCTTTCCTGTATTTTCTTTTTTTTAGTGGTATGAGGTATGAACTCGGGTTTGTGCTTGCTAGGCTGGCACTCTACAACGTAAGTCATGCCTCTAATAGAATTAAATATTCTGCCTAGACTGACCTTGAACTGTGATCCTCTAGACTATAGGCTCTTGAGTAGTTAGGAATACATGCATGAGTCACTGATACCTGGTTGTTTTCAATTTTTAAACTTGTTTTATTCTTCAAGTATACCATCAGTTCCCATATTATTTTGGAAGAATAAACAGAAATGCCATTTGATTTATTCTCCTTAGAATTATAAACTTCATAAAGGAGGAAATCCTACTTTATAAATATAAATGAACAAAAATTGCTGACTTTTGCTATGACTTTTTATATGCCAAATAGCAGACTGCTTAAGGTATACACAATACAAAACGATCTGCTTTATAAACCTTATGGAATCCTAAAATATTTTTTCGAGAGTTGAAGAGGAGGCTCAGGGAGGTTAAACAGTTTGTCAAAAGAAGGTCACATAGGTGACTTTCAATGCCCAGTTCTATATATTCCTAAGCAGAGGAACCATAGGTTTAAAATAAACCAGTGAAAGTTACTAGGCAAGAGTACTTTTTTTTTTAACTTCATAGAGTTTTATAACAACTTTCTGTTAAATTTTCAGTCTTCAAGGTACTGATACTATTCTGTTTGTCAGTGCAATAAGTAAACAATGACAGCAATTTCCCTCATCACAAAGGGTGTAATATTCTTGGAAAAATTCTTCTGACATAAAATGATTTTTTAAAATGAGGTACCCTATCTGCTCAAATCTCAATATTCAGATATTTAAAAAGTTGGCATTCAGTTTTCAATTTCAAAGTGTTTTGGAGGAATTATCTCCTATAGCCCTGACCACTGTTTGGGACAGAGAAGAATGAGAGGAACAGCAAGGACTTTAGAAGGCGAGCAAAGCACAGGCTAGTGCAGGACTCCGCCTCCCAGTGCTGCTGGGACACTTGTTAAGAAAGGAAAGTTTGCCAGGTGCCAGTGGCTGAGGCCTGAAATCCTAGCTACTCAGGAGGCTGAGATCTGAGGATCACGGTTGAAAGCCAGCCCAGGCAGAAAAGTTCATGAGACTCTTATCTCCAATTAACTACCAGAAAACCAGAAGTGGTGCTGTGGCTCAAGTGGTAGAGCGCTTGCCTTGATCAGAAGAGCACAGGGATAGCACCTAAGCCCAGAGTTCAAGCCCCACGACTGACAAAAAAAAGAAAGAAAGGAAAGTTTACTGGCAAGGTGTTTTCTGTGGCAGACAAGATTATACTGAAAACTTCCCTATTGTTGAACTCATAATTGAACTCTTAGTCTTATCTGTGGTCTCCTTCTTGTTATTCCAGTTAAGTAGAGCAACAGTGTATGAAGGAGTAGCGTAGAAAAAGAAAATTACCCATCCCATTTAAGTATGTGTGTGTGCTTGAGTACGTGTCTGTGAGCATTCTTTCTACAGATGCTTCCCTTTTGAATTTATCTATTTATCTCACATACTGTCAGGCCAATTCTCAACCACACAAAAAACTACTGAGTGAAAACTGAGGATCAAATGCCCAGTCTGCAGGCAGACATCCCCAGCCTGTAATATGTCACTACTAACTCCTAACCACTGAAGCAAGACCTCGTGGTTGTCCAGAAAGTTAAAACTTTTTAGAAAATTTGTTTTAACAGTGAGATGAATACCACTGGAACCAGATGATTTGCTAAACACACAAAGACAATGTAGTAAAAAAAATTTTTTTTAAATGTATTTGCTTTCCTTATCTCATCCTAGAAAGGATTTCAGGAGGTCAAGGAATCTTAAGAGAAATATAAATTCTGGGCTTAGCTAAAATTCCATGGTTTTCTACATAGCACTGATTCAATTGTTATTCCTCATTTGTGTTGATTTAAACCACCACATTAAAACAATTGAGAGGCATGATTCTAACTAGTGCTGCACTAGTTAATTAGAAAAACCTGCTATGCTTCCATGCCTAGAGAACAAAAATCAGAGAGCCACACATAGAACAAAAAGACACTTAAACACTACTTTGGAGGCTAGTCTGTCAAAAGTTCTTTTTGCTGTTTGGAGATGATATCCTACCCGGTAAGGGCAAGCTTTGGTAAGCTGGAATTCACCAGTTGTGAAATTAACCATCTGCATATCGGTGCCAAACCTACAAAGAAAAACCCAAATATTCAAAATAGCATTCAATCTGACAATGGGAGTTAATATCTCCCATTTGTGCACATATATATTTACACACACATTCATATTCTCTCTCTCTCCTTCTCCTACTTGGTCCTTTGGCTACTCTATCTTGGCCCCATTCCACACTTACCCATACCTGGCATACACTAAGTACTCAATAAATGTTATTTAATGAATGACTTGGGTGGCAACAGATGTAAAGAAATATACAATGTCAAAAGTTTTAAATAGGAAGCAGGGTTTTTCCCTCAAAATAGCTCACAGCTACAGAACCTGAAAGGATAAACTACCAAAAGTCACTTTATTTCCCAAAACACCTGGTAGTGTCTGCAGACATTTTTGGTAGTCATGGTTGTTAAGTCCTACTAGCCTCTAATAGCAAAAGCCAAGGATGCTGCTAAACTTCCTTCAATATTCAAGACAGCCTCCCTGTCCCAGTATCTTCTGGTCCAAAATGTTAATGATGCTGAGGCTGAGAAACCCTGAGATCAAGGGATGTCTTCCTTTGATTATATAAAAATAATATATAACAGACATGAACAAATAGTATCATTACCTTCTCCTTTAACTCTAGATTAGGATATACTATAAAATACTCTTGCCACCCATCCATCCACCCATCCATCCATCAGGTTCAACTAAGTTATGCAGGCTGCTCTCAAATCCTGCCTCCTTGAGTTGCTAAGATGATTGGTGTGCATCTCAACACTTATCTTTTAACTTGTTTCTTATGCCTAACTTAAGAAAAGAACATTTTGTTGCATGATGAAGCCAACACAGTAACAGTGAATGAAAGCATCTTCCATCAAATCATGTGTATTCAGGGGACAGGTACCCAGATTCATACATCAAGAGCCCAGGAGACAGAACTACAGGATTTTCACATTCTGAAGCTTAACAGTCTGGGTTGCCCACCCTGCCTTATCAGTCTTCCTACCATTTGTGCAGCAGGCGCACTGCAGCTTCGGGCTTTGGGTACAAGGAAAGAGGTAGGAGCTGCAAGGAGACTGGCAGAGAAGATGGGTTCCTCACCATGAAGTACTTCACCTAGACATGGGGAAAAGAGTGTTCAGAGAGTGAACAGCATAGTATCCTCCTGAGGTAGTCCTACTATAAAATCATGACTAGGATCTAATCAGAAGGAACCACCACAAAGCTTTGAAAACAAATGGCCTGCACTCTGCAAAAACCTCTGTGAAACTAGGGGTGTAAGCTCAATGAAAGAGCACATAGTACACACACACACAAAAAAGGGATATGCCATGAAAGGCAAAGACAGGTTGGGGGAGACTTAAAATATAGTGAGATCCTAGGCTGATCTTGATCTAAAAAAAAAACAAAACCAAAACTAAGTAAGGCATTAAGTTTGTTGAAAAAACTTGAACACATAATGTAAAATCAGGGGGTGGGAAGGTGGCTCAGTGGTAGAGCGCTTGCCTTGCATGCATGAGGCCCTGGGTTTGATTCCTCAGCACCACATAAGCAAACAGAAAAA
Source organism: Dipodomys ordii (assembly GCF_000151885.1). Classification (NCBI taxonomy): domain Eukaryota; kingdom Metazoa; phylum Chordata; class Mammalia; order Rodentia; family Heteromyidae; genus Dipodomys; species Dipodomys ordii. The sequence goes on along the minus strand of NW_012267338.1, from coordinate 2,206,953 downwards.
AGCCGGAAGTGGCACTGTGGCTCAAGTGGTAGAGCACTAGCCTTGAGCTGAAGAGCTGAGGGACAGTGCCCAGGCCCAGAGTTCAGGCCTCATGACGACCCAAAAAAAAAAAAGTAAATCAGGTAGCAACATTGTAATAAATATTTCATTTCCTGGTTTTAATAATTATGTTCTAGCTATATAGAAAATTTCTCTTGCTCATAAATAATTGCCAGTGAAACAGATGAAGCAGCCCAAGGACACTTTCAATGTTTCAAAAAAGTACGTGTATCTGGAGTGACAGGAAATGACCTAAAAGTGTGGCAAACACTATACAGCAAGGAAGCTTGGTAAACAGCAATTGGGAACACTTGATATTACTCTTTTCTCTATTGCTTCAAAACAAAATATTAAGGAAAAAAAAAGCATCCCTAGGGTATCATCCTAAGGAAGCTCAATGAGCACTGGCTAAGATGCATATTTAACTCTGAGCATGCGTGATGCAGTTTGCCATTTTGAGACATAAATGAATGCCCACTAATGGTATCTCATTCCCTTTGCCCTCATTCTGCCACCCTGGCTAGACAGAGATGCACATACAAGGAAGGAAGCCAACACATTAAGACAGAAAGTCAACTGATAGATGGAGCCCCAGTTCCTAATGGTATCACAGAGCAACCTGGCTCCCCCTGGGCGTATTTCTTCTGAGCGTCTCCTTATGACACCAAGCCTCATTCACTTAAGCCAAGAATTGTTCCTGCCTGTTGTTCAAAATTTTAACTCACACATTTATTTAAGAACTTCATATCAATTCAGCACTTCTTTATCTAGTGACTTTTCAGTCTGCTCACGAGTTTCACTTGCCATTTTGTTCTTTAGACACCTCCCCAATTCAAAATGTCCTAATGACACATGGGTTTGTTTGGTCTGAAATAATATCCCTGAGTGGAAATATTCTGGCACTTTGAAAAGGCCAAGAGATGGAATGTCCCTGACCAAAAGGACGATGGTACACAGATCTTATCCTCACCACACTGCTCTTGAGGGCAGTTGCGCTGAAGTTTATCACAAGGCCAGGCTCTGCAACCAAACGTGGCAAACAAGAAACAAAGGATTCCAATTCCTTGGATTTCTTCAAATGAGCAAACTGAGCCACTCCTAAAACATTCCTCCTGGATAGGTGATAAAGAAAGAAAAGATTATGATAAATAATTTTGACATTTTATAAATGAGAAATCACTGAATACCATTCTTCCTCAAGGAACAAGGGCTACTGGGGAAGAGAAAATGTTAGGAAGCACTCTAAGGTGCTGGGGGCACAGCTCAGAGCTAGAACACATGCTGAACAAGCAGGAGACACCAAATATGATCTATAGCACCTCCCAAAAAAGCTTTGACTCTAGAACAGTCTGTTGTCCTGAAAAAGCTAAGAATTGCTCAGAGAATGATGACAACCTATAAAAGCCACACAAGCCATCCTCTCAAGGGCACCCACACTAGACTTAGGACAATTTGTCATCAACAATAGTAATTATGATAACATAATACAACACACTAAAACTATAGTGATATTTTTAAGAAGGCTTTTAACAAATTATGTATTAGTAAATGTAGAATGAAAGAAATCACTAGAAACTTTACCATTTTGTAGCCATTAGTCTAACAGGTGATTCAAACAAGGATTACCCATGAATGCTAAAACCACTGAGTGAAACATTCTTAGGAAACAATAAATGTATATGACATAAAAAATTATCAGCAGGGAGCCAGTAGCTCACACCTGTAATCCTAGCTTTTCAGGTAGCTGAAATCTGGAGAATTGTGGTTCAAGGCCAGGCAGAAAAGTCTGTGAGACTCCACCTCCAAAAAAACCAGCAAAAAGTCAGGCAGGAAATGGGGCTAAAGAAGTAGTGGTACCAGGCGCCCATGGCTCATGCCTGTAGTCCTAGCTACTCAGGAAGCTGAGATCTTAGGATCAAGGTTCAAAGCCAGCCAGGGCAGGAAACTAACCACCAGAAAACCAGAAGTGGTGCTGTGGCTCAAATGGTAGAGCGCTAGCCTTGAGCTGAAGAGCTGAGGGACACAGCACCGAGGCCCAGAGTTCAAGCCCCACAACCAAGAAAAAAGTAGGTGTAAGAATTCAAACTCCACAAATGCAGCATTGGTACTCACTGGACACTATGTTAAAATGAACTATACAACTTGTGGGTAGGGATAAGAAGGAAAAAGCGGGAGAGAATGAAGGAAGGGGTGACACTGTCCATAAAGAAAGGTATTCATTACCTGACTTATGTAACACTATAACCCTTGAATATCACCTTTATAATTAACACGGAAAAAAAATTTAAAAGACTATAACCCCTCTGTACATCACCTTTATAATAACATTTAAAAAAAAAGAGTTCAAACACCAGTACCAGTACTGCCACAAACAACAAAAACAAAAAACAAACCCATAAAAACACAACACACATAGGTACAACAAATATTTAACTCAACCAGGGAAAATCTAATTTTTTGGTCCTGGTCCTGAGGCTTAAAGCTCAGGCCTGGGCCCTGTTCCTGAGCTTTGTTTGGCTCAAGGATGGCACTCAACTACTTGAGCCACCACACCACTTCCAGCTTTTTCTGACTAAGTTTTAGTGGAGATGAGTCTCATGGACTTTCCTACCTAGTCTGGCTTTGAACCACAATCCTCAGATCTTAGCCTCCTGAGTAGCTACAATTATAGGTGTGAGCCACTAGCATCCAACTGACCAGGGAATTCTTAATGCAGATAACAAAATTATATCATCATTGAGATTGTTAGGTATACAATGACAGTATAGATCCATACAAGAGAATATCCTCCCTAAGAAATAACTAATTCATAAAAGAAAAAGTACTTACAACTTATTTTCAAGTGACTTAGCAAAAAAAAAAAAAATTGAGTGTAAGCCGGGCATTGCTGGCTAATGTCTATACTCCTACCTACTCAGGAGGCTGTGATCTGAGGATCATGACTCAAAGCCAGCCTGGGCAGGAAAGTCCATGAGACTCTTATCACTAATTAACTACCAAAAAGCTTGACCGGATCTGTCTCAAGTGGCAGAACTGCAGCCTTGAGGAAAAAAGCCAATGGACAGTGCCTAGGCCCTGAGTTCAAGCCCCAGGACTGGACGTGCATACACACAAAAAAGTGAGTATACTCATAAACTGAGTTGAGTTGAAACCACTTTGTACAACTACTGAATGAGCCAGGCTAGATAGGTAACAATACTGATCACTAAAAATTAGGAATGTAATTTCAAAAAAAAGTTCTGGGTAATAGTCTTTCCCAACAGGAAAATAAAAGATGAAAACTTTGACTGGGCTGAGAGGGGAGAGGCAGTCCTTTCAGACGTACCTGCAGACATCACCATTTTTGTATTTCTTCCATCGTTCATACAATTTACTTGCAAGTTCAGAATCCATGCTCCAGGTAGACTGGTCCAGAGAAAGGCTCTTGTCCCAATTAGGATTTTCTAAAAGTTAGATCAGATTTCTATATTAGATTTACTGGAAGTACAATTCAGTAAGTAAAATAATGCTGCTGACTCTTCTGGCTTCTCAAACTGAGAGCACTACACAGTAAAATTCTATCTCTTTCCCTGAGCTCTACTACTAAAGTCCCTCTAACTCCACGGCAAATGATAGATCAAATTAAACATGTAAAAAGCAAAACTAAATGGATCATATGAAGGTTGTAACATAAAAGACATGGCTCATGAATACAGCCTGAAACAAGTCAATATTTGCAACATTTCTCACAGCTTTAAATCTAAAATACAAAACTATTTTCTATGTAAATGTCGATCTTTATCTTGGAAATCTTTCAGGATATCAAGTAGAGTGCTCAGGACAACCAAAATTCCAATGGGGGGGGGGGGACTAGAGGCGGATCCTGGACAAGTGCATGAACTAACCAAAATTCAGGGGAAACAAACCCCAAACAACCTATAAATCATTTCTGTATCAACACCATGACCTTCAGTCACTCAAGCCACTTAGTACCTCTTAATGAGATGTACGTGTACCTATTAAGTCTGCACATACAATTCCAAATTTCCTAACTTCTAGTCCGCTTTTTCACACAAAAATCAGAAAATTTCCATTTTTCCTAGACTCAAGTCTACTATAATGACCAAACAGTATTTTTTTTAAAAAAAAGATCTCTTAACAAAGATTTAAGCTACTGAAACCAAGAGGGTACTATTTATATAAGTACACTGGAGGATTTATAACTATTTCAGGTCATTCTGTCAATGACTATGCTTCCAAACAGAATATGACAAAAGTACTCTAAGAGAATTATTCATCTAAAAATGTTAATTTCACTCACTGCTTCCCATTCCCCCCCCACCAAACTGGATTTCTACAGAAAGCCTAAAAGCAAAACACTTACCTGCTTTTGATTTTCCCATGAAATAATGCATGCCACAATGTGCTATCACTTCAAAACCCAGACTCCCTTCCTAGATTAAAAAGTAATATATAAATAACTTAAAGCACAACACTCAACATAAAAATCCTAGCACACAAAAATATGAAGCCTCTACTTCAGTGAACTCACTTTTAACCAAAAGCCAAACAACAAGAATTTGTTTCCTTAATCATTGAATCCAAAGAAATCTGAGCTGCCTCTCACTACAGTAGATTCTGTACAATCATCAATGCCCATAATGACAACCCCTGAATCCACAAGACACCACACTGCCATATGAATTAAAGATTGATCCCTCTTAGGACATTCCCAGTGGTTTTGTTTTCAGATTGTTTGTTTTACAGTGTGCATTCTAATCCTCAGATTCCAGTGTATGCGAATTCCTACCTACCCCAAACACTGAATGCCTATTTGCTACAGGTGTGGAGAATGTACACTTGTTACTTCCACTTGCTTCTGGAGCCTGGCCTCTAATCCCTCCCACCGTCACTCTTCATATATGCATCTCTTGACTGGAAAAGTGAACTTTTAAAGAAATCTCCCCTATTCAAAATAGATAAATATGGTTACGTTTTGTTGTGTTTGATTTTCAGTGTGTTCTACCTTCATACTTAACAGCTAACTATGAGGCATTTCTAATTATGAAACATCAACAGTAAGTGAGAAACATAATAAAGATGGTTGCATGAATGTTTCAAAGAGAAAAAGTTAAAATCCACTGTTACACAGAATAGCTTTGAGCAAAAGGAAGTAATAATAACCAAATAAAAAGAAATACGTATTAAGAAAAATGAGATAGGTTTAAGATAATCTAAATAAAACACAATTTGTCCAGATTTTAGAAAGCTTTCTCTTATGGACCCTTTCAGGCTTGAGACTTGGTTCATAAGCAAATCACTTAAAGAGGTATAACTAAAACATTTAACAATCTCCAATGTATTTGAAGTCATTACAAGTTAATGTTAAAAGCTCAATCATGTCTGCTATAGCAAGCAAACACTTCTCACTTTAAAACTGCTGGAAAGTAAGAGCTGGCCCTGCTCAGTGGTAGATTACTTGACTAAGTGTCTGTAAGGCCCTGAAATTGATACCTAGCATTAAAAAAAACACCTTTCAAATTAAATGAAAATAAAACTGATTATTCCATTTGTAGTGCTTTACTTCATGTGCTTGCGTGCGTGCGTGTGTGTGCGCACACACGTACACACATATATGCATGCATGCATGCGCCAGTCCTGGGGCTTGAACTCAGGGCCTGGGCGCTGTTCCTAAGCTTCTTTTGCTCAAGAGTTACCCCTTGAGCCACAGCTGTACTTCAGGCCTTTTGGTAGTTAAGTGGAGGTAACAGTCATGTACTTTCCTGACTAGGCTGGCTTATAACCACAATGCTCAGATCTCAGCCTCCTGAGTAGCTAGAATTATGGAGTGAGCCATCAGCACTTGGTAGTAGTATTTTTCTTTAAAAAGTAATTTCAAATTACTTTATGAAAAATAAAAATAGCACATTTCCAAACAGAGTTCCACATGTAAACAAATGCATCATCCAAGACTGGCTTGAGAATATCCATTTTTAAGACACCCTTAAGAATATAAATGCAACCCAATTAATAAAACCTAAACACCATATAAATGCTATTAAAATTGTAACACACATACAGTGTTGTAAACAATACCTTGGTTGGTGCTGAGAAAACGTGCAGAGGTATTGCAAAAATGGCACCTATGTTTGTTGTCAAAAATACATTGGTAAACAGATTTATGGTAATGTCTTTAACAGCAAGTTTCAAAGAAAATATATTCCAACAGCCTGGAGGTAGAAATAAAGGGCCAGTGAAATTCAGAATCTAAAAAGAAAAGAAGCAAGAAAGATTACTTTTCCTAACACTAAAAATGACTAAGATCATTATAGACTATGATGATGCTAAGGTTCTGCTACACATGAAGAAGCCTAATTCAATCTCAATTAGTTCCAGGCCAAAGACTATTATTGTAGAAATAATATATTCTAAATACTTAATATGACCCTATTTTCTACTTTACAAAATTTTGAAGTCTATTTTTACTAAATATAATCTTTTAGTACAAATCATATGACATTTTTTAATAATGGTAAGAATATTTTTAATTAATACATTGCTAACCATTTGAGATCCATGAACAATAGTTGAGTGAGAAAGGGAGCTAGAGGGAAGGGGAAGGCATGAATAAACAAGAACAGAGATTTCCTATAATTCTAAAAGTGCTTTAAAATTAGAAGTCAAAATTAATTTCTGTTGATATTCATTCCATAACATTCAACTTTAGACAAAGCTTAAAATGGGCTAAAACTTAAGAGAAAAATATCATATGTATCTATCTATCTATATATATATATATATACCTTTAAAATGTGTTTGGTCTCCTTGGAAACAAACACATCCTTTAATACAACACCATAGTCAAAATAGTTGAGGTACCATATTGACCACCCTCTTGATGAGTTCTCATGACCCTGTAGGAGAAACTGGGCTGCAGAAGTTTCCACTCTGAAATACCTGCAAACAAAAGGCATACAGACAGACTATCACCCCACATAAAGAAAGTAGTCCACACTCACAGGAGCTTCCAACTGCAAAAAGGAGAGCAGTGTAAAACCTTATCAAGGTTTGGATCGCTTCATCAGTTCACACTCAGACATATTGAAGGCCAGGTCACGATCAAGGTATTTGCAGAGGCCATGGGACAAAACCAGGACCAGAACAACTCGTAAAACTCAGAGAACACATGAGCATTTCTTTCCAAGCACATGGCTGCCTGGTGTGGAGTTTATTTTATTACTCTAATTATTTAATTCCCTCTTCCCATTCTGCTACGAAAGCTTTCATGTGCTAATGCACGGGGGCAAGTCCAGAAAGAAAATTATTATATAAAGTCAGGACATCATGCTAAGTTGGTTTGCTTGGTTTGGTACTCTACCACTTATATCACACCCCCAGCCCAGTTTTCTTTTGGTTATTTTGAAGATGGAATCTAGTTGACTTTTCTGCCTGGGCTGATTTTTTTACTGCAGTCCTCTAGTTCTTGGGTCTTCTGAGTAGCTAAGATTATAGGTGTGAGCCACCAATGTCTGGCTCCTATCAATTACATTTTGAAAATGTAAGGATGAAAACCTCAGGATTTCAGGGAAAGTGGAATGAACTTACCCCTGAATTACTGGAGAGGCAAGACATGAGTTTAGTGTTGGAATGCTTTTTTTCTTCACAACTTCTGTAACTTTACCATCACATGATGTAGCTGCTGTAGGTATAAAGAAATAAATGTCATGCATAAGCACTTTCAATTTCACTAAGATTAAACAAAAAAAGATACAGACTATTCACTTTTCAGTCTCTACTAAATTAGTGAAGGAACCATACGTGGAGGATACTTTCTCTAACACTTCCAATCTGCCTTTCTTCTTGACTAGCTTGTTGCCAATCACCTGGCATATGTTATCTATATTCCTCCTCTCCCCCTTTTAAACCACACTCTCAATTTTTTCTTGGAGGTGGGGAGGGCTTCAAGTCAATACCATGTTGATTTTCTGCACATAGAACAAAGTCCTAACATTAAAGACAAAAGTAAAACTCAAAAGCTCACTGGTGAACTAACAAAAGCATGTGGAGAAGTAAGTATGGAAGGACGAATGGAACTTAAAAATAAACAGTGCGAAGCTGGGCGCTTGTAATCCTAGCTACTCAGGAGGCAGAGATTTGAGGATCGCAGTTCGAAGCTAGCCTGGGCAGCAAAGTCCTTGAGATTTTTTTTTTCCTTTTCTTAAATTTTTTTTTTTGGTCGGTTGGGGGGCCTGAACTCTGGGCCTAGACACTGTCTCTCAGCTTTTCAGCTTAAGGCTAGCGCTCTACCACTTGAGCCACAGCATCACTTCCGGCTTTTTCTTCTTGTATGGTGGTGAAGAATCAAACCCAAGGCCTCATGCATGTAAAGCAAGCACTCTACCACTGAGCCACCTTTCCAGCCAGTCTTTGAGACTCTTATCTCCAATTAACCACCAGAAAACAGGAAGTGGCACTATGGTTCAAGTGGTAGAGCACTTGCCATAAGCTGAGAGCTCAGGGATAGCACCCAGACCCAGAATTCAAGTCTCCTGACCCTCCCCCCCCCCAAAAAAAAGTGGGAATGTATTTCAAAATACTGTTGATTAATTAAAAATAATGTTTTCCTTGATGTAGGTCATATAATTAAACCACTTGTGTTGACTTCTTAACTGTCATGCTTTTAAAAAAATACATCTAGGGCTGGGAAGGTGGCTCAGTGGCAGAGTGCTTGCCTTGCATGCATGAGGCCTTGGGTTCAATTCTTCACTACCACATAAGCAGAAAAAGCCATAACTGGTGCTGTGGCTCAAGTGGTACAGCACTAGCTTTGAGCTGAGGAACAGTGCCCAGGCCCAGAGTTCAGTCCCCATGACCAACCAAAATAAATACATAAATAAAAAGTACATATAGATCAAAAACAAAATTCAAACACTAACAAAAAATATATAAAACTAAGTCAACCTTTTACCCCTGACTTACCAACCATCTCAGAAAAAACAGCAGTACCTTAGGTACCTTCCAGTGTTGTATGTATATTTGAGTATACATACAACACTCTCCAGTCCCTTTTTTTAGGCCAGTTCTGGGGTTTGATTTCAGGCCTGGGTTCTGTCTCTGAGCTTTTTTGCTCAAGGATAGGGCTCTAACCACTTGAGCCACAGCTCCACTTCCAGCTTTTGCTGGTAACTGAAAATAAGAATCTCATAGACTTTCCTACCTGGGCTAGTTTTGAACTGTGATCCTCAGATCTCACCCTCCTGAGTAGCTAGGGTTATAGACATGAGCCACTAGTGGTTGGCCTGCACACTGCCTTTCAAACAACTAAATGCCACATCTTGCTCGTATCATATGTTGTGATGCTTTTTAATGGTTTCACAGTACACTCTCCTGTACATGAATTCATTGCAACAACAGTAGCTGTTTTAAGCTGTTCTTTGTCACAAGTCTATTTCTGTAGAATGGGGCTTTTAATAAAAATTACACAACACAGGCTGAGCTTGAACTCTTATGTTCAAGCAATCTCCTACTCAGCCTTCTAAGGAGTTACAGTTGTGCACCAACCCTGCCCAGCTCAGGTATAGTTTTGCAGATACGTGTATCTGTGGGACACATTCCTTCAACTAGAAATTTTCTAAGATTGCCAGATTTCCCTCCAAACAGTATGCTATCTATTCTATTTCGGTTAAAACATAAACATTTTTTAATCATTACTAACACAGAATACTAACAATCTCTTTGATCTCTATCAACCTTAGTAATAAGTTACATTGCATTTATTGCTTTAAATTACATTCCTTTAAAGATGATTGAGGGTATGCATGTTTTGTTATGACTCAAATCAACCTAAATTTCTTTACAGAACTTTGTAACTGTAAGAACTTGGAAACAGGACTAGGCTTGTACTGACTAGACATTATGCATTACACTCTAAAATCCTGACACAACTATCCTACCTGTGAAAGCATCACCTCCTGTACACGTGGCAGAATACAAGTGGCATCAGCCACGGTTTCTGGATCAAACTTATCTCTAAGAACCACTGAAGACTGTAGTTTATTGAAATCAAACCAATTCACTTAATAAAAGCCATGCCCCATCTGTTGTAACAAAATAAATCTTCAATATTGCTAAAACGTGTACCTTTGCAAGTAAAAGAGGCAATTTTTGTAAAGTTTGTTGTGGAAGTAGGTAGTAGTATGGGTTCAAACTGCAGAGACAGATCATTTCTATGGGAGAAATGATGAACATCCTGTAAAAACAACAAAATAAAATCCACATTACCCTTCTTTGCCAAGGAAGTATTTACCCAGCTTGAACCCACTCTGTTCAAGTAAGTAAACAGCACAGACCAGGCACCTAGCAACTGCTCGGCAGATGGATGAACAGCAGCAGAAAGTGAGTGCTGAAAACCTCCATGCAAACAGGAGTTCAAGCAAAGGACAAAGGGTTAATTAATTGAAAGCAAAACACAGTCTTTACAACTGTCTCAGAATCTGTTTCTGAAAAGCCTTCAGGTCTTGCAGTTAAATTTATCCTTGTAATTTCAAATTCTACTTTATGTAAGCATTGATAATTACCTGTATCCATATAAGGCTGTTTCCTGAATGTAATACATACATATTTACTGCAGAATCATCTGTCCAAAAGAATCAGAGCAATGATATTACAACGTAAAATTCCCACACCTTAAACAGTAATTGATTATACAGTTCTACAAGAGCTTCTGTTCACAATTCTGAAATCCAAATAAAGAGCAAAGTTTGTGTGTGTGTGTGTGTGTGTGTGTGTTGGTGGGAGCCAGAGTTTTACGAATGCTGGTGGGTATTAACTTTAAGTCACAAGAGGAAAGATCCTTATAAAAGGATTGGCTAATCACCTAGGCTCACTAAAGGATGAAAAATTCTAAAGAGAGAAGATATGAATTTATTATTATGGTATATTCTTCACTAACCAATGAGATAGCCTGAAATAAAGCTAAACCTTGATTGGAAACTCTTGTACTTCCTAATTTAGATAACCGTATTTGGAAAGAATTAAACTCTGGCATCTCAGAATACCAGATTTCTCTTAGCCTTTACTTATATGGCAGAAATGTTCCCCACAGGATAGCAATCCCTAAAGCAGTGTCTACCACTCATCAAAAGTGATAAAGCTGAGGGCAAGAGACCTCCCCAGCTGACCCATTACTACAATAGCCAATTCTGAGCACTGGAAGACAAATGATGTTTGACCATCAACTAAGCATGCTAGCAGGGAGCTGGGATGTAGCTCAGGGCAAAGCGCTTGACTAGCAAGTACAATGTCCTGGATTTGATCCTCAGAATAAAAAAAGACAAGACAAAAAAATGCAGTTAAAAAAAAGAATGCTATCAGGGCTAGGGTGTGAAAAGTTTCCATGGAAGGACCCATGCTTATCATGTGAGGTCCTGTGTACAGGTCTCTAGAACACACACAAGACCGTGACTGTCAATAAAAATCTATGCTCTTAGGTATTATTTGCACCACTCTTTCTTGAATTTAAATACATATACACACTCCATACCAGAAGTCATCATAACCAAAGAGTATTAGAAAAGCCTAACTTACAAATATCATATAATATGCAAAAGTTTTTAGGCAGTTCCTGAGGATGGAACCCAGGGCCTTGAGCAGACGCTCCATCACATGCTAAATCCCCCAGCTCTATCTTGAAATTTTTAACAGATTTCATCTTACCTGAGGTCTCAGGTTTATCTGTAGCTACATATACAATAGAGAGATGATCTAGCAAATCTTGTGTGTTTTTTTCTAATTCTTTTGAGGAGTTTTCCATTGTTACAATTATGCTCATTTGTAATTGCAAGACACCATCAGATTCCAGGTAACAACTCTGAGATTAAAAAGAGGGAGAAAAAAAAGAAAGCATCAAAAAATCATCAGAACTCTGATTTCAAATTTTTGAAAATGACAATCACTTAAGGCAACAGCATGTCTACTTCTGAGAACAGAATATACTATTTTGTTTTTGATTTTTAAGCAAAAAAGCAGAAAAACCCAGCGGCTTTCAAAATACGAAATGCTTTTAAATTACCTTTAACTGTTGACACACTTTATTATGTAAACTGCATTCTAGCTGCACCTGCAGGAGGCTAGTATTAGTAGTTTCTACCTAAAAGAAGAAGAAAAAAAAAATAAAAGAAAGCAACGGCATAACCTAACATTACAAGTAAATTATCTCTTATTTAGAACACTCACCTGTTCACGCATTCATTTACTCAACAAATACCTGAATATGTGAAATGTTGTATATTCCATTTATTAGAAATATAACAGTGAGCAAAACAGAAAAATCTGTGCTATTATTGAGCTTACCTTCTCAAGGAAATCATAAATTCTACTTTGGGCAACATGAAAATCCCTAATAGGGCAAATAAGGAGATGAATATGTTCTAAATATAAATCAGAAGACTGTGTATGCTGGTGTTTCTAACACATATTGACCATTTTATTTAAACAGGAGTCTTACATTTATCTTAATCTACAATGACTCAGGCAAGACTCAGTTTTTAGGTATATGTGCTATGATCTTTAGAAGCCACAATCTTGGAGTCAGAGAAAATCACAAAAAGAAATCCATCTGCCTTATTATTTTTGTTGTTTTGCCAGTCTTGGGCCTTGAACTCGGGGCCTCGATGCTCTCCTGGAGCTTCTTTTGCTCAAGGATATTGTTCTATCACTTGAGCCAGAGCACCACTTCTGGATTTTTCTGAGTTATTTATGGGAAAGTAAAGTCTCATGGACTCCATCTCAACCAATAAAAAGCTGGGTGTTGTGACTCCTGTCATTCCAGTTATCTGGGAAGTATTGTCAGTGCTGTCCAGACTGACCTGGGCATAAAGCAAGACTCTATTTAAAAACTAATAATGCAAAAGGAACTGAAATATGGATCAAGCAGTAGACTGCCTGCTTAACAAGTACAAGGCCTTGAGTTCAAAAACCAATAACATATAGCAGGCAACAGTGACTCATGCCCATATGCCTATAATCCTAACTATTCAAGAGACTGAGATCTGAGGATCACGGTTCATAGCCAGCTCGGGCAGGAATGTCCAGGAGACTCTTACTTCCAATAAACCACTCACAAAAAGCCAGAAGTGGCATTGTGGCTCAAAGTAGTAGAGTGCTATTCTGCACAAAGAGGCTCAATGATAATGCCCAAGATCAGGGGGGGAAAAAAAGCTTAAAACTCCAGTATCCCTCCCTGCTCTCCCCCCATCCCCCTCCCAAAAAAACCCCACAACTTAAGAGGAGTAGTCGTAGGGGGGGAAAAAAGCATAAAACTCCAGTATCCCTCCCGGCTCTCCCCCCATCCCCCAAAAAACCCCACAACTTAAGAGGAGTAGGCCTCAATGCAGAATTCATGCTCAGTGTTCATGAGGCCCTCTAGCAACTACAACTTCAACTGTCAGGCAGGCAGAATTTTTTTACTTTAAAAGAAAAAAAAGATTGTATTACATTTTCGAATGCCATAAAATGTCATTTAATAGAAAGTCATTTATTAATGTCATTTTAAGTAAAGGACATCAGTCAATGACTTCAAAAAACTATTGTTAGTAAATGAATATTCTTAGTGTGAGAATGTTCAATGTGCAAAATGAACCTAATTTTTTCTTTGGAGGTAGTGGGGTTTGAACTCAGGGTGGTAGCTTATTTGCTAGGCTGGAGCTCTATCATCTAAACCATGCCTTTAGCTTGTCTTTTCATTGGTTATGTGAGATGGAGTCTAGTGAACTATTTATGCTCAGGCTGGGCTCAAATCATTATCCTCCAGATCTCAGCCTTTTGAGTAACTAGGATAAAGGTGTGAGCCATTAGTACCCAGTTGAGCTTAAAATTGTCAAAAACTAGATTTTAAAGTTTGTTCTTCTATAAACAAACCCATCTACCAAAGACAATTTAAAACTTTAACCACATCTGAAATGATCTCCATAGAACCAAATATAAAGGTGTGTGTGTATATATATATGTGAGTATGCATTTTACTAGAGTTTGAACTCAAGAGTTTAGCATTTGCTAGGCAAGCATTACCACTTGAGCTGTACATCAGTCCTTATTGCTTTAGTTATTTTTCAGATAGTCTCATATTTTTATCCCAGGCCATCTTCAGACTGAGATTCAGGCTTCCTATCTCGTCCCCTGTTAATTAATTGGGATAGGCAGGCACACCAAGCTAGCTTGTTTTTGAGATGGTATTTCCATAGCCTTTTTTGGCTGAGGCTGGCCTCAACTTGTCACTCAGGTAGCTGGGATTATAGGACATGACTATAATCCCAGACTTTGCCCAGCCCCCAGGAACTTCATCTGAACTGTCCCTTCACCTTATTTTAACATCAGCTGACCACATGCCTGTCTCCTTCGTCCTTGACACTGACACTGGGTTATTCTGGATACTATCTTGTGGCTTTTTCTCTCCTCCTAGGGTAGTTCTAAGGTTTTCATGTGTATTTACCTACGCACAGGTAATTACTATCTTTAAGTAGTTGCACAAAGGTGTTTCAACATGTCCCTGTATGAGTACAATGTATCATGATTAATGTCACCCATCTCTTTCTACACACATCCACTGTCCAGCAAGTAAGTACTCACCTAAACTGTCATGCGGGGAGCAAGCCACTTTCTACATCCTGAGGTCTGGCCTGAGTCCACCTGAACTATTTTACAGCCTCCCTGCTGCATCCCTTTTCCCCACACACAGCTGAATAAGCTAGAGATTGGAAATACAACTTCTTTTTTTCTCACCCACTAAATGAATCTATAGCCAAGTTACACCAGCTGTAATCCTGGATTGCCCGTAAACATGTGCATTTGTCCTTACTCATAAGTATATTGGTGACTGGGGGCTGGCAACTGGCTAACTCCAGGCTGCAGCCTATGTCTGTAAACAGTTTTACTGGAACACAAGTGTGAGCACTCCTTTCTCTGCACAATCTAGGGCTGCTTTCATGATACAACAGCACTGGGTACTGAAGTACCTGGTACTACAGAGAACGTTTATGGCACAATGATCCTTCCTCCTGCTCTCTCTGTGGCCCCTACTGTCCTTTCCACTCCATTTCCCACACGACTGCAAGAGTCAGTTCACAAATGCTCAAACTTGGGCACCCTAGGATTTTTAAAAATGTTTTATTATTCGTGGTAAACTTGTGCCTGGATATATTTTTTGGGGGTCCGGTAGTGGGGCCTGAACTCTGGGCTTGGGCACTGTCCCTCAGCTCTTCAGCTCAAGGCTAGCGCTCTACCTCTTGAGCCACAGCGCCACTTCCGGCTTTTTTCTTATGTGGTGCTAAGGAATTGAACCCAGGGCCTTGAGCATGCAAGGCAAGTGCTCTACCACTGAGCCACCTTCCCAGCCCCTGCCTGGATATATTTTTAATTTACCTTTTAAAACAAGATTAATTTTGTTATGTTGGAAACATAACAAAAAAGAATAAGAAACTGTGATGGCCAAGTATTCCATAGGCACAATGTTGGATCAGAAGTGTTTTGGATATTTGGGGCTTCTGGAATGTTCACATATACAGGTATCTTGGGGATAGGGCCCAAACCTAAAAATCATTGTCTCTTATACACCTAATACATACAACCTGGAAAACATTTCTCAAAATAGTTTTCATAGTTTTGCTTGTGAAACAAAATGTCATGGACAGTAAACCAGTAGACTTGTAATGTTCTGTTGGGACTCAACAAGTTTTAAACTTCAACAAGTTTCAGACTTCAGAGCATTCTGGGTTTCCAACTATACGGCGGTTTCATTTGCTGTAGAGCATATCTCTAGAGTCCCACCAGGGGGCATTCTAGTGCCACCAAAGCACGGTAAAGTGCACTGATTTCAAAGTTCATATCCTTCTTTCTCAAAAGAACAAAGCTGTTGCAACTTTTAACAAAGAAACTATATAAGCAAAACACAAGTCTTGTAGAGCAATCTCATAGACTGCATTTATGAATTCCCTTCAAGGTACCTGGATAAAATACAGCACGACAGCAGGTGTCCCTGATTTAGTGTGCTTGGGTATAATAAAAGAAAAACCAGCTCAACTATGTTTACTGCAGCATTACTCAACATAGCTAAGATATGGAACCAACCCAGATGCCCCTCAGTAGATGAATGGATCGAGAAAATGTGGCATATATACACAATGGAATTCTATGCCTCCATCAGAAAGAATGACACTGCCCCATTTGTTAGGAAATGGAAAGACTTTGGCTTAAGTGAAGTAAGCCAAACCCAAAGAAACCTAGGTCCCATGGTTTCCCTTATCTGCAATAACTAGTATATGTCTAGGACAACCAGAAGAGGTCACAAGCTATGTACATATGACCATATAACCCCCATGCTAAGCGAAATGAACCCCAAGGAGACAGAAGAGCTTTTATCTTTCTTGTTGATCTTTTTAATGTACTATGTAATTTTTTTTGTTTCTTTGTATGTTCTTACCCCATGGTATAACCCCTGTTGTCACTGTATTTTATTCCTGTGTCCTGCACCTTGTATATACATTTTTCTAACTTGGGGAGGGGAAGGGAAATAACAAAATGCTGAAATAAGGATTCAGGATGACCCATTGTAACAACAATGTATACAAGACACTATGTTAATAATGAATTTTACAACTTTTTGTGGCGGGGGGGGAGGAAGGGAGGACTTGTGGAAGAAAGGGATGATAGGGGAAAAACAAAGGAGGGGGTAACAATACTTGACAGGAAATGGACTCATTACCTTGCTCATGTAACTGTAACCCCTCTGTACAATATCTTTACAATTAAAAAAATTTAAAAATCAAAAAAAGGAAAATAAAACCTGTCTATTTTTGAAGCCTCCTACTAACATTATCTTCTAGAAGATGAGGGGTGATGTAGCATGAAAGGCCAAAGACCACGGGGCCAGTTAATAAGTAAATATACACCAGTAACTTTTCTCAAGTCAGGGCAGACCAAGTATACTACTTTCACAGAAAAGTCTAAAAAGCTGATCAGCCCAGAGACCTGTATCTGAAAAATCTTAATATACAATGGAACACTGAATTTTTTTAAAAATGCTAAGAACTGGGAATGTGGCTTAGTGGTAGCATGCATGAAGCCCTGGGCTCGATTCCTCAGTACCACATAAACAGAAAAAGCCAGATGTGGTGCTGTGGCTCAAGTGGTAGAGTGCTAGCCTTGAGCAAAAGAAGCTCAGGGACAGAGCCCAAGCCCAGAGTTCATGGCCCAGGACAGTAAAAATAAACAAATAATGTTAAAAGTCTCTTATTTACTCCAGTAGTTTTGTGTTAAAGGGGTAGAAGCTCAGGTAATTAATATTGGGGCAAAAAACATTTCCCATCACATCCTAAATTGATCTTACGAGTAGGTAGAGGGTTATGTGCTATAAAAGGAAATAGTAAAGTCCCAGGTCATATGTCAGATGACTTTTATCCACTGACTTTGAAGGTGGCTCAGTGATAGAGCGCTTGCTTTGCATGCATGAGGCCCTGGGTTCGAATCCTCAGCACCACATAAGCAAAAAGAAAAAAAGCTGGAAGTGGCGCTGTGGCTCAAGTGGTAGAGCGCTAGCCTTGAGCTGAAGAGCTGAGGGACAGCATCCAAGCCCAGAGTTCAGGCCCCACAACCATGCCCCCCCCCAAAAAAAAGTCATCTGATACGACCTGGGACTTTAGTATACTTTGCTTTACCATATCCTAATGCAAGTACCCAAGAACTTTTATTACATTAATTTTTAAAGGAATGAACCTGAAATTATGATGTTCTCAATAATAACCACATATAAAACCTTTCATTTAAGGAACATAGCTGGACATGGTAGCACACCCTTGTATCCCAACACTTGAGAAGATAAGGCATAAAGCTCCTGAGTCCAACCAGGGCTACATAATGAGACTCAAAAGGCCCAAACCAAAGCAAAACAAAACAAAAACCCAAACAATGAAAACCAATAGCATAGCTCATTTAAGGAATATAATTTGTGAAACAAAAAAGAATTACTTGGATAAATCCCAGCCTTACATTCTATTATTCTCAGACACTTTTCTCTTCTTTTAGGATTTTGAATGTAACACTTGAGAGGTCTTTCTAAGTCTCTTAAGCCAACATGTGTATCATGAGGAACACAGATTCTGTATAAGCCAAGGGATATTCTAGCCATCCCACACCCCCAACAAGCGGGATATAAAAAAAAGTCTATACATCAAATAATCTTGATAAGTGGGAATGGGAAGTATCTTGGGTCCCCCTTCCACATACCTCCTACTCTAGTGTTCCCTACATGACAGGCTCAGAGCAACTTCAACAAGTGTTACACAATAGTTTGACCCTGACATTAAAGAACAACTGTGTTTCAACTCTCACATACCCTCTGTCCTCAGATGGTAGCCACTGAAACAAAATCTTCCTGTGTTGCCAGAACTACTCATAAAAAACGTTCTCAGAAACCTAAAAACTGGCTGGCTGAAGTGAGTTTTCTGGTTTTGTATACAAATACTAAAGTGCTAATATATACACAGTCCATTTTCCTGACCCATGTCCTTTTAGAAAAGGTGTCAGTGGCTTTGCAGACTCAAGGTTAAACCCCAGCCATCAGTGCCTGGGGAGGTTCACTGCACCACCTAGGATTCTGTTTGAGTCTCTGAGTTTGCAGTAGTATTATGAGTAGGAAACCAGATACATGTTATAAGCCACCAGATACAGAAGTCCTCAAAGGGAAAAGACTTACTATGTGTTCACTCACAATTTACTTACCTAATAAAATTCTATAACAAAGTATTTGAGTGTTCATGATAAAAGTTTTTCCTACATTGAAGTGGTTAGAAGGAAATCTCTTTATTCCTCTGGTTTCTAAGGGTCCCCCTCACCCCCAGAAAACCTACTTTGATTTCTTTTCCTCTGATTTCACAATTAGTGAGGACAGGGGTGTAGGAAGTGTTACTGTCTTTTTACTGCTCACTTATTTCTCATACCCCCTGATATGTGCCAGGAAGACTGTAGACAAAAAGGTTATCTGGAAAAGCAGTTAACCTTTAAAATCGTAAGACATTAAGTCAGAAGTGATCTGGTGGCTCATGCCTGTAATCGTAGGTACTCAGAAGGTTGAGATTTGAGTATCATGGTTCAAAGTCAGCCCAGACAGAAAAGTCCGTGAGACTCTTATCTCCAATAAACTATTCAGAAAAAGCCAGGAGTAGCACTGTGGCTCAAGCAGTAGAGCGCTAGCCTTGAGCACAAAGAGGCTCAGGGATTGTGCCCAGGCCCTGAGTTTAAAAAAAAAGAAAAGAAAAGTGATCTATGATGTGCAATACCATGGCTTTTCACACTTGGGTAAATAACTAGCTTTTAACTGCAACCACTATTGACAGCATCCTGATAGCCGTGTGGGATTTTCACCTTAGGAGGTCATAAGCCTATCATGGCTGTGTCCACAGACAAGTTACTATTTTTGTACAACTGCATGATACTGGGCAGTATACAAATGGCACGTAGGTCTTCTAAGTCCAGCTCATGGCCTAGAAATAATAGGTCAAGCTTTATGAAGTAGGCTGGTGGAACTTGACCTTGACCACATTCTACTTAGAAATGGTCATGGCAAGGATTAGACAAAAAAAAAAAAGAAAGAGCACGAGAAAGCACTGTGATTCCTAAAACAGCAAACACAAAATTATCATGTAATTACCATGTAGCTTTAAAAAGGAGTTAAATTTTGATACATGCTATAACATGGATAAACCCAAACAACATGCTAAATTAAATAAGCCAGACAAAAATAACAAATGATACTACTTATATGATAAATCAAGAGTAGTCAAAGTCATAAAAACAAAGTGAAACTGATCAAGGGCTTAAGGAAATGAGAACAGGGAATTTTTTTTTTGGGGGGGTAGGTCGTGGGGCTTAAACTCTGACTTGGGAGCTGTCAGCTCTTCAGCTCAAGGCAAGCGCTCTACCACTTGAGCTACAGCACTTCTGGTTTTCTAGTGGTTTATTAGAGTCTCATGGACTTTCCTGCCCGGGCTGGCTTTGTACTACTATCCTCAGATCTCAGCATCCTGAGTAGCTAGGATAACAAGCATAAGCCACTGGCACCCAGCAGGGAATTAGTTTTTAATAGCTACAGGTATGAAGGTTCTCTTTCTTTTGTTTCTCTTTTTTCTATTCCTGGGACTTGAACTCATAGCCTGGGTATTATCCCTGAGCTTTTGTACTCTACTACTTTGAGCCACAGCTCCACTTCCAGTTTTTTGTGATTAATTGAAGACTTTCATACACTATTCTACCACGGATGGCTTCTCTTTCATTTTTTAATTCATTCATTCATTCATTCTCAGTAGTGAAAACTGAAGTGAAGGCCTCATGCATGCTAGGTAAGCATGCTACCAATTGAGCTATGCTTCAAGCTCTTTGTTTTCATTTTATATTTGAGAGAAGACCTCACTAAACCATTTGTCCCA
This sequence comes from Dipodomys ordii, assembly GCF_000151885.1. Classification (NCBI taxonomy): domain Eukaryota; kingdom Metazoa; phylum Chordata; class Mammalia; order Rodentia; family Heteromyidae; genus Dipodomys; species Dipodomys ordii. The sequence goes on along the minus strand of NW_012267338.1, from coordinate 2,186,461 downwards.
GGCCAGTATTTTTTTTTTTGGTCGGTTATGGGGCCTGAACTCAGAGCACTGTACCTCAGCTCTTCAGCTCAAGGCTAGCGCTCTACCACTTGAGCCACAGCACCATTTCTGGCTTTTTCTGCTTCTGTGGTACTGAGGAATCAAACCCAGGGCCTCATGCATACAAGGCAAGCACTCTACTACTGAGCCACCTTCCCAGCCCCCAAGCCAGTTTTGAATTATTAAATCTTACTTTCTCTAACAGGGGTTATAGGCATACCACTATGTCAGACTGGAGTTACAGTTTTGCAAAAATGTTCTAGAGCTAGATGGTGGCAATGGTTACTTAATGCCACTGACCTGTACACATAAAATGATTGATTTTTGTAGACTATGTTTTACCACAAAAAGGAGCAATGAGACATGCAGAAAGCTAAAACAGAATAGAAAATTCAGAAAAAGAAAGCAGATACCTGGGATCTGAGAAGTAATCTGAATGGAGATAAATGTTGTACTTATTGGAAGCTTTAGGAAACACTCATAAAGGAAAACAGATAATAAGATCCTCAAAAGACATGAATTGTTCCTCTCTGATGAATTAGAATTCAGTGTAGGAACTATGAAGAAACTCACTTCTCAGTCTTTGATAATATTGTCATTTGGATCTTAAATGTCCCCCAAAGGCCTGCTGTTCCAAAAGTGAGCACTGGAAGCTGAGTGAAACCTTTCAGAGGTAGATGAGACCTAGAAGAAGAAGTCTGGTCCAAGCGCCTTTGTTCCTGCCCACCAGGACATGAGCACCTCTGCTCTACTATGCATACCTGTCAGGATGTGTTACTGCAGCATAAGTCACAGTGATAGAAAGGTGAGTGACATAGTAAGGGTGACAAAGACTGAGGGAGCTACATCATGGGTTACACGAATCCAGATCTCAGGCCAGTGAGAGGAGACCAGGACTCAAATCAAGACAAAGCAAAAGCCAGATACCGGTGGCTCACCCTTCTAATACTAGCTACTCAGGAGGTGAAGATCTGAGAACTCCAGTTCAAAGCTAATCCTGGCAGAAAAATCCAAGAGACTCTTTTTTGTTTTGTTTTGTTGTTTTTGTTTTTTTGTCGGTCATGGGGCCTGAACTCTGGGCCTGAGCACTGTCCCTCAGCTCTTCAGCTCAAGGCTAGCACTCTACCACTTGAGCCATAGTGCCACTTCCGGCCTTTTCTGCTTATGTGGTGCTAAGGAATCGAACCCAGGGCCTCATGCATGCAAGGCAAGCACTCTACCACTGAGCCACCTTCCCAGCCCCACCCAAGAGACTCTTATCATCAATTAACCAGCAAAAAGCCAGAAGTACAGGTTGTGATTCAAGTAGTACACAGCCAGGTTTGAGGGGGAAAAACACACACAAAAAAAACAAAAGTTTGGGACAGTGCTCTGGCCCTGAACTCAAGCCCCAGTATTGGCACAAGTATTTTCAGAGTCTAAGGAAAAACTTATATAATGGAATGTATTCACCTGACATAGAGTAAGTTTCAGAGTTGATACCCTATCATTTTCACATAAGAGATCTATGACTTCTGCAAAGAAAAGTTAAAAATTACATTAAGATGACACAAATATTTCTAAGAATTCTCAGCTATTACACTTAGGAAACTGTTCATTCCATTTAACTAACTTGTAATAAAAACCTGTGTTATGGCCAAACCTTTCCCTGTCTATTTTCCACCTCTAACGCTAGAACTAACTTTTGCATGTAGTCATTAGGAAGAAATGTGCTACTTTCAATTTCTCCTCTGTCAAACTGTGAGTGAAAAAGGCATTCCTTGTGCTTCTCACAAAGAGTTTACAGCTTCCCTTTCTAACTGCCACATCTCAATGACAAGGCTCAGCACCTACAAAGGCAAGTGGCAGGTAACTTAAGGCACCCTTGCCCCAACCTGGCAAGCTCCAGGCAGGCCTCTGTCCAACACCTGTTCCTAGCAGGCCCAAGGGCTTAACACCACACACCAGAAGCAAAGACCATGCCAAATTTAAAAGGTTAAAAACTCTTGCTCTGAAATTAGGTATCGAGATAGTCTCTCTTTTACATAACCAGCAACATGGTCCCCATGTCAGGGAAAGAATCACTCAGCCACTCTCACAACTCAAAAAAACAACAGAAAGGAAGCAACAAAATATGGTAGCCTTTGTCAAATACAACTGTAGTTTGGGGATTCCTTCTGGATGGGAGGGGGGAGAAGGAGGGGAATAAGCACTAGTCCTGGGGCTTAAACTCATAACTTGGGTGCTGTCACTAAGCTTAGTGCTCTACCACTTGAGCCACATCTCTACTTTCAGTTTTGGTGGTGAACTGAAGAGTCTCATAGCCTTTCTGACCCAAGCTGGCTTTGAACCATGATTCTCCTATCTCAGCCTGCCGAGTAGCTAGAATTATAGGTGTAAGCCACCGACACCCAGCCATGGATTCTTTTTTTAATGCATAGTTCTGTACACATTCAATTGCTGTATGCCACACACAGGCATACAGCATGCATTAATCAACTTCAATCCACCTTTGTCCTAACTTCTCCCTTGTTTTCAGTTTTCTTACTGTTCCTTGTTTTCCTATAATCACAGAACATCCCAAAGACAAAAATCTCTCCTTTAGCTAACTCAATAATATGCCAGGGTCTCCTTCTTTCCCTCTCCTTTCCCATCTACACATGCATACATAAACCACTTCTGCTTAGTAGAATGAATGTCATGGATATTTCCTATAACTTAAAAACTTCTCTATGTTTTATAGCTCTACGTGTATTATATAATTACATTTTACAGTAATTCTAATAACAATTTAAATCTCAGTTTGCTGCTTCTACAATTTTCTTGTTTTCCAAACCCCAGGGTGTAGCTCATTCTCTAGCCTAGCCTGGCTGCAAGTCACTAGCAAACAGGTAATCTAGGATCTCTACCAGCCAAGCCTGGCTGCTTTGCTTTCTGAAATGGTTCTCAGGCATGAAAGGTGCTCTCAATGGGCAAGGTAAGGCCTTTCAAAGTTGAGCCTTCAGTGTCTTCCTTTGTTCCCACTAGGAGATCTCAACTTACTTAAGTCAGCTGCTGAAGATAGGTAGCTGTGTGTCCTACAATATTTACTGTCACTGATTTCCAAGTCTTTGGTTTGGGTTCAGTCTTGAGGCCTCCCTAGCTTCAGGTTGCTTGTACTCCACTAATGTAATATGGTTGCCAACTACCTCAGTATAAAAAAGGAGACCTTCTACAGAGATGGCCCATGAATCAGTTCTCTAAGATATGGAAGTAAGGGGCTGGGAAGGTGGCTCAGTGGTAGAGTGCTTGCCTTGCATGTCTGAGGCCCTGGGTTCGATTCCTCAGCACCACATAAGCAAAAAGAAAAAAGCCGGAAGTGGCGCTGTGGCTCAAGTGGCAGAGCGCTAGCCTTGAGCTGAAGAGCTGAGGGACAGCACCCAGACCCAGAGTTCAGGCCCCACAACCAGACACCCCCCCAAAAAAAAAGATATGGAAGTAAAAGTTGTGCCTGATGCTATTCTGTTACCCTGGGGAAGTCAATGACCTACCAAACCCCAGTACTAGGGCTGAAGGCTCCGAAGGCAGGTAGGTTACCTTGAGGCAGAGGCTTCAGTTTCTTCTCAGGAGCTCTGAGCTGGAGCTGCAAACTGTTTCCCAATTTTCTAGCTTCACTTTGTCTTCTTTCATCACATTTCAGCTTCCTGTTTCTCTTGCACTCTGTAGTGTTCCTCCTCATTTCTGCTCTTTTGAATACAATCCCCTATCTTACCAGATTCTTCATTCCAGAGTCTGATAGAAAAAGATTATCCTCTGCCACCTTACTTTTTTTTTGTTGTTGTTGTTGGTCATGGGCCTTGAACTCTGGGCCTGGGCACTGTCCCTGTGCTCTTTAGCTCAAGGTCAACACTCTAGCACTTGAGCTACAGTGCCATTTCTGGTTTTCTGGTAGTTAACTGGACATAGGAGTCTCATGGATTTTCAAGAGTCTCACAGATTTTCCTGCCCAGGCTGGCTTTGAACTGAGCCTCCTGAGTAGGTAAAATTACAGGCGTGAGCCACCAGTGCCCAGCTCACCTTACTGTCTTCTATAATCTTTTTTTGTTTTTTTGTAGTGGTAGTAGGGTTTGAACTCAGGGCTGCATGCTTGCTATGCTGGCATGAGACTTACACTAAATTCCGACTCTGTTGCACCTAAGCATATTGTTAACCTGTCTGTACCTTTTACCTTTGCACAAATCCAAAAATTATTAGTCTATTGATTCACTTAAAATTCACTTTAAAATTACTTATCATCTCTCAAGTTTTTCATATTGACTATTTTGTTTCTTCTCTCAGCATTAAATTTCCTTTCTAAACAAAATAGTTACTTCATGTAAACTCAGTGACTAAAAACTTTTAATTTTAGAGATCAGAGAACAGAAATTCAAGGCAGGTGTGAAGTCAGGCTGAAGAAGGGCTCAATTGGTAAAGAGCCAGACATGAGCAAGGAAACTAAGCAGGCATGAGTTCAAACCCCAGGACCAGAATAAAAGAAAATTATTTCGTTTCTCATTGAACTACAAAGACAATTTAAGGAAAAGTTGATGTATTGTTATTTCTACTCTTTAGCTTTGCATCAGATATATTCTCTAGGCTTCTAAGCTAAAAAGGCAATTATGCCTGGAGCATCTGCCTCACCGTCCATTCTTCTGAGGAAACCTGACCCCATGAACCTATGCCCCTCAAGCTACATGATAGGTTCTCCACCACAACAGAATGTTTAAAATTTGAGGTAAATAGTATTCGAAATACTTTCTTGATAACAGTTGGCATTATTCACTTTAAAACCTAAGGAACAACTGATGGGCACTGGTGGCTCACACCTGTAATCCTAGCTACTCAGGAGGCTGAGATCTGAGGATCGCGGTTCAAAGTCAGCCCAGGCAGGAAAGACCATGAGACTCCTATCTCCAATAAACCACTAGAAAACCAGAAGTGGCGCTGTAGCTCAAGTGGTAGAAGTGGTAGAGCACTTGCCTTGAGCTGAAGAGCTGAGGGACAGCGCCCAGGCCCAGAGTTCAAGCCCACGACCGACCAAAAAAAAAAAAAAAAAACCTAAGGAACACATATAAGTATGCAGTTTAACTGCAATAAAGTTATAATTGGGCTATTTTTAAGAATGTCATAAGCTGGGCACCAGTGGCTCATACCTGTAATCCTGGCTACTCAGGAGGCTAAGAACTGAGGATTACAGTTCAAAGCCAGCTCAGGCAGGAGAATCTATGAGACTCTTATCTCCAATTAACCACCAGAAACTGGAAGGGGCCCTGTGGCTCAAGGGGTAGAGTGCTTGCCTTGAGCTGAAGAACACAGGAACAGTGCCCGGGCCCAGAGTTCAAGCCCCACAACCAACTCCCCCAAAAATGTCATAATTATTTTTTATGTTTAAATTTTGTAGGTTTTCTATTTGTATATATCTATAGTTTTTTAAACCATGCATCAGTGGCTTACATCTATAATCCTACCTACTCAGGAGGTTGAGATCCAAAGGACTGAGTTTAAGCTAGCCCAGGCAGAACAGTCCAACTCCAAAATAACCAGCAAAAAAGCAGGGCTGCAGGCATGGCTCAAGTTAGAAAGCACCATCTGGGGGCTGGGAATGTGGCTCAATGGTAGAGTGCTTGCTTAGAATGAATGAAGCTCTGGATTCAATTCCTCAGTACCATATAAATAGAAGAGCCGGAAGTGGTGCTGTGGCTCAAGTGGTAGAGAGGTAGCCTTGAGCAAAAAGAAGCTCAGGGACAGTGCCTAGGCCCTGAGTTCGAGCCCAGGACTGGCCAAGATAAAAAAAAAACCCACCACCTGAGCAAGCACATTGAACAAGCAGGTCTTGAGTTCAAACTCTAGTACCACCCAAAACAATACTTTCATTTTTTTTTAGCTTTTTTTATTTTTAAGTATAACAATACTTGAGAAAGAAGATTTCATTTTCTAAATCATAACAAAGAAATCTAAATAAATACTTTTAAAGGGTATTTCTTGAAATTTCAGTTTTTAAACAATGTTTTTTTCTAGTGAACAATTAGCAAAACTTTTTAATTTTATCTATAAACCCTAAAATGTGCTCTATACAAGAATCAGAACATTGGGCGTGTCCATTTATTGGAACACTAAAAAACAATGTTCAAGAACAACCTGCGGACTGCCTCAATGCCCGCCTGCCTAAGGGTAGAGCTATGGCCATCCAGGAGAGCCTGCTTAGAAAATGACTTCACTAAACACACTAAGCTGGTCTAAGTGAAAAGTAAAGAGAGATTTCTATAGCCAGGAATGGAGGAAAAGACAACAGGACTGGCAAACAGTACCAAGACAATTCAATAGGGAGTATTTTTCTGACAAATAGTAATGGGACTACTGGATATCTACATGCAAAAGAATAAATATGGAGAAGTGGCGCTGTAGCTCAAGTGGTAGAGCGCTCGCCTTGAGCTGAAGAGCTGAGGGACAGCACCCAGGCCCAGAGTTCAAGCCCCACGACCGACAAAAAAAAAAAAAAAACTGTAATTAGGAACATATATGCAAAAATGTAACTGAAGTATTAAAATGAGCACTAAAAAAAAAAAGAATAAATATGGACCCCCTAACCTCATACCATATTCTATCATTTAAAAGCAAAATGGGCCATAAGCCTAAATGTAAACTATAAAACTGAAAAAAAAATAGAAGTAAATCTTTAACTTTGCCTTTTTACATATAACACTATAAACCTAAGCAACCAAAAAAAAAAATAGGTAAACCACACTTCTTCAAAATTTAAACCACTTGAACTTCAAAGGTTACCATTAAGAAAGTATAAAGATAACTTACAGAATGCAAGAGAATGCTTGCAAATCATCTAGCTGAATGTCCAATATTCAGGGTAAAGAATTCCTTTCTCAACCAAGTGATAGTGGCTCATACCTATAATCCTAGCTACTCAGGAGGCTGAAATCTGAGGATCACAGTTCAAAGACAGCCCAGGCAGGAAAGCCTGTGAGACTTTTGAGTTGTGGCTAAAGTGATAGAGTGCCAGTCTTGAGTAAAAAAGTTAAGGGACATGCCGGGCGCTGGTGGCTCACGCCTGTAATCCTAGCTACTCAGGAGGCTGAGATCTGAGGATCGCGGTTCAAAGCCAGCCTGGGCAGAAAAGATCGTGAGACTCCTATCTCCAATAAACCACCAGAAAACCGGAAGTGGCGCTGTAGCTCAAGTGGTAGAGCACTCGCCTTGAGCTGAATAGCTGAGGGACAGTGCCCAGGCCCAGAGTTCAAGCCCCACGACCAACAACAAAAAAAAAAAGGTTAAAGGACAGCACCCAGGCCCTGAATTCAAACCCTAGGACTGGCACCAAAAAAAAAAAAAAAAAAAGGTATACAAGAGAATAGAAAAGATATAATCACATAAACTTACAAATATTCATAGCAACATTATTCTTAGTAGTCAAAAGCAGAAATAAGGCAAATGTCCACCAACTGGGGAGAGGGGTATGATCAAGTTTTATAGCACTTAGCTAACAAACACAAGGCCCTGAGTTCAAATTCTAGTACTCCCCAGACAAAAAATGTCTACCAACTGATGAATGGTTTAACAAAATATGATATGTCTATACAAAAATGTGTTACTTGGCAATAAACAGGAATGAAAAATGTGGATGAAGCCTGAAAATACGTTACAGGAAAGAAGCCAATCACAAAGGAATATGTATGTTCTTTATATGAAATATTCATAATAGATAAATCCCAGAGACAGAAAATAGACTTAGTGGTTACCAGGGACTAAGGCAATGAAAATGTTCTAAAATTAAGAGAGTGGTGACAGTTATACAACTCTGAGAATATACTAAAATCCACAGTCTTAAGTGGTAGATTTTGTGGTATATAACTCATGTCCTTAAAATAAAAGGGTTAGGGTGTCTAGTTCAGTGAGAGAGAAATTTCCTAACATTTGCAATGCTCCAGAAGTTCAATTCTCAAAACTGAAAAAAAAAATGTACTTAAAAAGAAACTAAAAAACAAAAAAAATTTGACACAGCTCAGTTGGCTTTCCTATTCCTTTGCTATTTGCTTTGCTATTCCTGAGTGTGATTATTCTGAATTTCTGTCAGACTCTGCCCATCTGCTTTGAAATCGTTATATAACCTTCATGTAAGGGAAGTCTTCCTATTTCTGTTTTCTGGAAAAGTTAATATAAAAGTGAAATGAAAAGAAAAATAAAATCCTGTAAAATCACTTGGACCAGATGTTTCTCTTGTGTCAAAAGTTAAAATCATTTATAAAAGTTTTAAAAAGCTTTCTATTTACTCTTGAATCGGTTTGGTTAAATTCTATTTTTTGAATAACTTGTTCATTTGGTCTCTTTTCCCATACACTGACATAAACCGAGCACTTTCTACACCACCTCTCTCCTCGATCTGTGGCATGGGTTAATTATACCTGCGGTTTGTGATTGTGGTCATTATGACCATCCTTTATCTTTTATATTAGTTTTCTTGAAGAGTCAACTTAACGCTTCTTGATTTTCAATATTGAATATTTTAATCATTTCTACATTGCCTCCTTTCTTTTTTCCCCTCTAATTTCTTTGGATTGTTTCTGTTGTACCATTTTTCATTTGTTGGGTAAGATGTTAATCATTCCATTATTTCTGATCAAAATTTAGAGATCTAATATTTTTTAAATACTACTTAGCTGATCCCCCCATTAAAAAAAAGAAAAAAGGATGTGGAATCCACTGATACTTTATACATATAATATTTCTATATTTCAGAACTTTTCAAAAATAAAGAACAGTCAAATCACAGTTTTGAATATGTACAAAAAGTTATATATACTCTGCCAAAGACACATGAAACAAAGGAAGCTACAACATTTGTTCAAAGTGAATCTATTAAAATGACCTGTGTTTGTGAAAGCTGAATGCTCTGGACCTGTGGAAGCAGAAAATAAGCATTTGGCAGCTGCTCTGTAGACCCTTCAGTAGAGATTCTGCGAGTGCCAATACCAGATACCTGCAGAAGAAGGAAAGAGGACTCCTATTAGGCTCGTAAACAAATAACCTAATATTAAAATAGAAAATCTACATTCATTAATGTAGCTGGTTGACTCAATTATTACATTAACTAAATGTTTAAGTTGAATGTTTCTTATTAAAGCTTTATGAAACCATATGTTTAATGAAATTTGAGAAGAATCGATTTATGCTGGCATTTAAAGGAGTTGATACCACTTCCTAGTCAAGATGTCCCAAGTGCCACACTGAAGGCTATATGATTCCTAACTACTTTAGTGAACAGAATACAATTCTTCATGTTCCCTTCCTAGTACTTTGATAGGAGAAGGACCCCTGACCACACCATCAGTTCTCCTGACCATAACCATGCAGGGGGAAAAAAACCCAGACATGTCCTGGCAGCTCACTCTCTCTGACTGCGGTGGGTGGTGGGAGCCTGTTATACTATAAAACTATGATGGTAGATAGATCTGTTTTGTCCCAAAATTCTTCAAAGGCCCAAGGAAGGTTATAGCTTCTGCAGTCTTTACTGAAGATAGTGGCGTATGAAGCAGAAAGATGAAATTGATTAACATCATTAACAGGCTCATATTTTAACAAATAAAAAGCAGGTGACAGAATTTTCAAAAGCCTTTACAATCAGGAGCCAGTGGCTCACACCTGTAATCCCAGCTATTCAGGAGGCTGAGATCTGAGAATCACAGTTCAAAGCCAGCTAAAAAGTCCCTGTAAGACTCTTATCTCCAATTAACCACCAAAAACAAAACAAAACAAAAAACAAAAAACCATGGAAGTGGTGCTGTGGCTCAAAGTGGCAGAGCACTAGCCTTGAGCAAAAAGAACTTAGCTAGCCCAGGCCCTGAGTTCAAGCCCCAGGACCAATCAAAAAACAAAATCTAAATCCTTCTGTTAAGTCAATAATCATACTATATGCCCAGATGAAAACCTACTTACATGATAGGAAAGAACTCCATGTGAAGAAGTATTAATAAATAAAGAACTTTCGATGCTTCCTTCTTCAGTAGGGAAAAAAATAATTCTGAAGGAAGTTTTCCCCATTGCTGGAATTACCTGAAAGAAAGGTTCCTAATTAGCCATTTTGGAATGAATTTCTTTGATGAATTGTCTTTTCCAGACCTTCTTTTTGATCATTTCTGTCAACAAATATTTGTATATTCTGTACCATTGACTTATTGGTATCATGAGGGCCTGCCTGAGTGTCCACAAAATAATCAACTCTCAACAATTTAAGAACATATGGCCAATTGTGGCACAGGTTGTCTCTACTTAAGTATAAACCATTAGTGTGCAAACATGTTGATGTATGGATAAAAATCAAGGACAATAAACCAAACACTAAGTTTCCCATATAACATTTTCTTAGATTCATACAACATTTTCTTAGATAGATACAGCAAAGCAAATTAAGGTGCATTACCAATCAGTACCAATCAGTAAAAAGCTGCTGAAAAATCAACTAGAAGACTAGGATTTTGAACTGTTACAGTGTTGTTAAGTTTATAAGGAGCAATCCTTTCTTTTTGATGGAATGAGGAATAGTGTGGTGTGGGGGTCTCTTTATTCTCCTTTCTTAGCTTGGCAAATTGTTGGCTAACAAGTTTGTATCAGTATACCTTTTATTCTTACATTTAGAAGTTAAGTCCTGGCTTTCTTAGTAGGTTTGAGAGGTGGGAGAGGTCACTACCATAAATTTGTGTTAGTTACTAATGCCTCAGCATCTAGATTAATGTCGGGCAATATAAACCTTCTTTCACCATGATAAATCTACACTACATAAATGTGTGTATTTGTGTGCATATACATATATGCATATACACATACACACATCTATATTACTACCTGGTTTATTTCATATTTATTTTTCCCATAGTTATTCAGAGCCACCACCAATGTTATGAAAATGAACTGCTGAAAAAAATACTGTAAAGCAAACACACAGAAGGGAAGAGTCTGAGTAGCAGAAAAGGGGGAGAAAAGGAACGGAAAGTTAAAACTTGAGGCCAAGGAAAGCAAAAGACCATGGCAGCTTGCCACAGCATGGTTTCCAGAGTATACCAACACTCACCCTGCAATGAACAGGAGACACATGAAAATGTCTAGCAGCTGTAAACACTGAGTTAACCACAACCTCACTCTCCCTGCTAGGGTTGTATGCATGGAGAATCTTAGCTGCAGGGTGTCCCAGGAACCTAAGAAGAGAAACAGAAAAAATAATGTATTGTGCGGTTATCAACTATTTCTATACATATAAATTCATAGATATAAGATGCACAAGATACAAATTTTTTGGTGCTAGGGATTAAACCCAGGGCCTCACACAGATTAAGTACTCTAATGCCGAGTTACACTGGCAGGCCACACAGTTTTTTAAATTTTTTATTTTTTGCTGGTCCCGGACCTAGAACCCTGGGCAGGCCTGGGTGGTGTCCCTAAGCTCCTTTTGCTCAAGGCTAGTGCTCTGCCACTTGAGCCACAGCTTTACTGACATGATTAATTAAAGATAAGAATTTCAAGAACTTTTCTACTCTGACTGGCTTCAAACAGTGATCCTCAGATCTCAGCCTTCTGAGTAGCTAGGATAACAGGCATGGGCCCCCAGCACCCAGCTAGACACAGTTTTAAAACCATAACATTATTGATGTTTATTACTAAGTTTAAAATAATAATCATCAAATCCTGTTGGTAATAAAACATTTAAATCATAGTAGTCAAGCGCGCGCACACACACACACACACACACACACACACCAACAACAAAAACCTTTATATAAGACATGCCAACCCACAGCAGATCCCACTGATTTCTGTGTTGGAAGAAGTTTATCTATCTAGGCTATTAAACACTTGTTTAGAAAGCAAAATAGAAAAATAAAATAAAAAACCTCTCTCTGGCATTTAGTGTCTCTCATTCAAATGAAAATATCTTTAGATAAGAAACTATAATCACAGAAAAAGGCTTACTTTCTTAGGGCTTATTTTCAACTCACAAGGAGAATTTATTTTATTGGGGCTTATAAAATGAAAATCTAATTGCTTATGGCCATTCTGAGAAAGATTGGATACCCTGTAGCACTTTGAGCAGCCGTTCTTATCTATTTTAAATTATGAGCCTTTGGAAAGCTCTGATGAAGGCTATGGCTCCTCCCTCCATAAACATGCACACACAAAGGCTTATATATCACTGTCAAACTTTCCACCAACCTCTCATGTTAGTTCTTTCCCCAAGCTCTAACAAAGGTACTGCAAGAGGACAGGAGCTAGTCTCTGGACCACCTATCCAGATCTACCTACCTATGATAGTCCCTTGAATCATTTCACTTTGATTCCCACTGCTCCAAATTCACTTTAGTTCAATTATATTAAAGAGCCTACAGTTCTTATTAGCATGGGCCAGAACTAAAACAACTCCAATTTAAGCAGAAACTTCGTATTGATTACCCTTGTATTTCTCTAGTTTTATTCTGATAGCTCTAAAGTATTAAAAAATTGTGCTTTAGGAAAAAATGCAATGACTGCATATGTTTCTCTCATATATAAAATACTTCTCCACGTACTAACCACCTCCAAATCCTTAGTTTTTCTTCTATTTTTCACTCTTTTAATCACTAAGTCTCTTGAAAGACTTCATATACTCAATATGCATTTTTTTTGGGGGGTCCGGTCGTGGGGCCTGAACTCTGGGCCTGGGCACTGTCCCTCAGCTCTTCAGCTCAAGGCTAGTGCTCTACCACTTGAGCCACAGTGCCACTTCCAGCTTTTTTCTTTTTGCTTATGTGGTGCTGAGGAATCGAACCCAGGGCCTCAGGCCTATGCAAGGCAAGCGCTCTACCACTGAGCCACCTTCCCAGCCCCTCAATATGCATTTTTAAACCTAAGTTTTTCATCTCTACTTGAATAAAACACATCAATGCAATTTTAAAAAGAGAAACTGATTCTTCTAGTGTTCTCAAATAATATTAAAAAATTTTATACTACCATAAACATAAAGGCACCCCAAATACCCCTAGGTAAAGATATCTCAATATACCCTTACTTCAGAGTAGTTGGTTATTATTTGCCTCTCTTCCCATAATTGATTTTAAATAAATAAGGATTCTGATGGTTTTAAGTCATTTATTACATGCTGTTTATATAACTGCAATGCAAGATATCTGGTCTCAAAGAAGAACGTATACTGGACAACATCAGAAGACAATGACACATATAGAGGGCTCCTCAGCTTGGTGACAGCAGCTGCCAGCATCGCTACTGAAGAGCATCAGAAGATGAGGCTGCGTGAGCAGAGCTCCTCAGCCCAGTGACAGAAGCCACCAGAAACTTCGACAAAACGAGTGCTAACTGACTAAGCTATTATTTAGCTATATTCTTTTTTAAAATTTTTTTCCTGGTTTTGTTTTTTGCTGTCCTGGGGCCTAAACTCAGGGCCTGGGCGCTGTCCCTGAGCCTCTTTGCGCTCAAGGCTAGCCCTCTACAACTTGAGCCACAGGGCCACTTCTGGCTTTTTCTGTGTAGTTTACTAAAGGTATGAGTTTCATGAACTTTTCTGCCCAGGCTGGCTTTCAACCACACTATCTTCAGATCTCAGCATCCAGAGTAGCTAGGCTTACAGGTGTGAGCCATCAGTACCTGGCTTCCCCCCAACCCCATCCTGGGGTCTGAACTCTCGGCCTGGACTCTTGTCTCTAGACTTGTTTTGTTCAAGGCTAGGACTCCACCACTGGACTACAGTGCCACTTCCAGATTTTTCTGAGTGTTTTATTGGAGATAAGAGTAACAAATTTTTCTACGGAAGCTGGCTTTAAACTGTGATCCTCAGATCTCAGCCTCCTGAGTAGCCAGTATTACAGGCATAAGCCGCTGGTGCCTGGCTTGTATTTTTTAATGTGTTATGAAGATACAAATTTCCTTCACTAATGACAAACGGAAGATAATTCAGCACTATAAAAGAATAAATAAAATTTCTTATGAATGATTAGCACTTTTAATCTTGGGGCCAGCGAAATGTTAAGCCTAAAAATAAGTCCCAAGAAGCAGGCAGAGGCAACTGAGTAACATGATCTTAATTCTGCAGCCAAAAGGGTAGCCAGAGCTATGAAAAGGGATGAGGTTTGCTCAAGGTCACCATTAAAATAAACAAACACTAAAGTTGAACCAAAGCAGAAGAAAACAGAACTTCCTGGTTATGTTTGATTCTAAGACTATAAATTATGCCATTTGGTAGAAGAAAGGTAAAACCTGACTCAAATGTCTTCTAATTTAGACTAGCATATGCTCTTATTAACATTTTTTTAAAACCTGGTGTCCTTTTTCAAATCAAAGTCTTTAAACATTCTCTGGCTATCAGAGGCAGCAGTTAATGTATGTAGCAAAGACAAATGTATTTAATATATACATGTACCCAACTGCATTGATTATACTAAAGAATAAATATATTAAGAACAAATATACTAAAATATATATATATATATATATATATATATATATATATATATATATATTATACTGAATAAATATATTAAGGCAGTCAGGATCCAAAGAACTGGAACTGGTCTCTTTATCTAACTATACTTACTACAACTATTTTATTGTAACTACCCATTTATAATATAAACCCTTTAATGTATCCTAGCCTAAAAGATTTCCTTTTATAATAAAGACTTTGCACAAAAGCAAAAAACTCAATCAGAACTTGAAATCACTGAGATAACTAGAAGTCCATTTTATTTTATCTGTATTCTCAGTGAAATATTATAAACTCAGATTCTAGTAAATTTTAAATAAAAATATAATGTGTATTTTTAAAAGCTGACATTTAGTCAGGCATTAGTGGTTCATGCCTATAATCCTAGCTACTCAAGAAGCTGAGATCTGAGGATCATAGTTTAAAGCTGAGTTGGGAAAAGCCATCAGACAGGAACTGTCAAAACAGTGTTATTTTGAGTCCTAAAGGTACATCAAGAAAGAAAACCAAGTGAATGACTGAATTAAGCTTTAAAAAATTCTGAAACCACTAGGAAATAACATTGTTTCAGAAAAACCAAGGCTTAATATTGGCTTCTTACTGAATTCTAACCACCACAAAAATAGCACAAGAACTAAACTTTAAAAACTACAGAAAGGGCCAGGTGCTGGTGGCTCAGGCCTATGATCCTAGCTACTCAGGAGGCAGAGATCTGAGGATCACAGTTCAAAGCCAGGGGCTGGGAAGGTGGCTCAGTGGTAGAGTGCTTGCCTTGCATGCATGAGGCCCTGGGTTCGATTCCTCAGCACCACATAAGCAAAAAGAAAAAAGCTGGAAGTGGCACTGTGGCTCAAGTGATAGAGCATTCATTCGCCTTTGAGCTGAAGAGCTGAGAGACAGAGCCCAGGCCCAGAGTTCAAGCCCCATGACCAAAAAAAGAAAAAACAAACAAACAAACAACTACAGAAAGGGGACTAAGGGTATAGCTCAGTGGTAAAGCATGTGCACAAGGACCTTAATTCAACCCTAGCATTGCAAAGTAAATAAATATATAAATATGTGAAAACTAAAAAAAAGGAATTATGCTCTACTTTCCATGAAAATATTTTAACAAATACTAAGATCAATATCCCTCTATTTTATTAATGTGTAAGATTTAAACATTGTATATACACAAAATGTTAAATTTTAGAGAATATATTCTCTATAAAAGAATGATATACATATGATATATATAGAATATATATCATGAAAGAGTAAATAACACACATATACCGAGTTATTAATTATAATGAAAAGATACTTACTGTATGCCAAAATCTAGAAATGATGGCTGGAAATGTAAGCCTTTTCCACTAAATAGTTTCTCTGAGAAGCTAAAAAACAAAATGAAGAGGAAGAGATAAGATACTCTTAGATTACGATTACTTTAACTTATCAAATGTATAGACTTAAATGGGGAAGGACTCTGTAGTCTTGATTTCTGTATAGACTCAGAAATATGGCTCTTTTCAATAAACTTCCAAATCTAGAAAGGGTATATCTACAGTAGATGTTGGCCCCTAAATCTGATAAGACTACTGGTAACAGGCAAAGGTCAGAATAGATACTGAAGGCTGACACTACTTCTAGATCTCCGTTTTTAGAAGATGTTAACATCATTGTGATCTCATCTTTCTTCAGAATCAAGGGCTACAAAATCAACACACCAGAAAAGCATACCAAAAAACATAAACAAGATATAATAAAGATACAGCAAAATAAACTAACAGATGAACTATCAAGTTGCACAATAAAAAAAAACAACTACAATCTAGAAAGGCTTAACTGGAGAAGCTGCTAAAGGTAACATGCATTGTTTTCAGAGATTCAAAGTAGCTTTCCAAAATAAACTCTTCCTATTTCTTCTCTCATCAAATTGCAATCTACCAGGCTGGCTCAGCTGTGGACATATTAATTTTATAAACCTCTCTAGTCAACACAAAGCTTTGTGATCTTCAGCAAATCACTCTACAGATCCTATCTCCTCTCTGCCAGTGGCAGTACTCGAGTTTGAATTCAGGGCCTTCAGCTTGCTAGCCAGGCACTCTTATCATTTGAGCCACATTCCAGTCCTTTTTTTTTTTTTTTTAATGGAGTCTCACATTTATGCCTAGGCCAGCCTGGACTGAAATCCTCCTATTTCGGCTTAAGTGGTAGAGCACCAGCTGTGAACTACAAAGCCAAGCCAAGTTAGAATGTGAGGCCCTGAGTTCAAGCTCCAGTACTGACACAAAAGTAAATAAATATATAAGTAAGTAAACACAGAGATCATGGTTGGAAGCCAGCCCAGGCAGGAAAGTCTTTTATTTTCAATAAACTACTCAGAAAAGCCAGAAGTGGTACTGTGCCTCAAGTGGTAGAGTGCTAGACTTGAGCACAGAGAGGCTCAGGGACAGAGCCTGAGGACCAGAAATACAGACAGACAGACAGACGAGTTATTTTGCATCCCTGACAGAACACAGCAACAAATATAAGAAATGTAACTGCTGGGCCAGAGTGAGGGAAGAGGTGACACTGTCCAAAAAAGAAATGTACTCTTTACCTGACTATAACTGTAACCCTCTGTACAGCACCTTTTATGTAACCTTAGGTGTGTGAAAGTGTCTTGTTGTGTAGAACATAGTCCTTACACTCTTAGTTCTTGATGAGGAGGGGAAGCCACTGGGGAAAGAACTCCGGGCTCACAAATGTTCAGTTTACCCCTAAGCTAGCCTCTTCTAAGTCCTTATTTTAAAGATGCCTACCTTCACCAAAGAAATAAGCCCTCTTAGAGGCAGAATGCATGGACTGGAACTCTGTACATGCTGTTTTTAAAAAGCAAAACTTATCTTTTCCTAAAGTCACTTTTCATTTTTCCCTCAAACTTAAGCCACATTTTTCTCTATACATATAAAACAAACAGCTTGAAAAATGGTTGCCTAAAAGTAAAGATATTTCACGGGAAATAAAGCTGGGGTCAGGAGGCCCCACTACCTCCATGACAGGGCATGGGTCCCTTTTCTGCAGAAGGGGTGAGTTGTACTGGACCAATCTGACATCCTGTGATATCTGACTGCCCAGATTCCTTATTCCTAAGAAAATTAAATCTATTTGCCAGTATTGGACATACTGGTTAAAGAAAAATAATCTTAGGGAAATGAATTAACCAAGTGTTTTGGCTATTAGGATGACATACTATCTGACCAAAAATATGTCATTTCAAAGGCAACAATTTGTTCTACTCCCCAAGTGAAAAGCATGGCCACTGAGTCTGGTCACAGCCTCACAGCCCTTTTGCAATCAAAGAGGGCCTAACTGCCACGAGGCAAGTGGCCAACCCAAGGAACATGCTCCCCTCATGTTTTAACACAGCAGATCAGTGAGACTCATATACTAACAAGCACAAACTCAATGCTTGGAGAGTTCAAAGAAACAAGAGGGAAACTGGGGTAACAGGGGAGGAGGGGAACAGAGTAACAAAGGTTCCTTTCCTTTTTTCCCCCCTTCCTTATACATTTTTGTTTTTCAGTTCTGGGTATGGAAGACAAAACTTCATTCATGCTGGGGAAGGCCCCTATCACAAAGTCACAACCTAGACTCCAGTAGGTTTAAAGAATGGGCTGTATGAAATGAGGCTTGAAGAACAGTTACCATGGGCTGGGATGTAGCCCAGTGGCAAAGCGCTTGCCTAGCAAGCGCAACGTCCTGGGTTCGATCCCCAGTACCAAAAAAAAAAAAAAGAAAAGAAAAGAACAGTTACCATGGTGGACAGAGGCCATACTCCCCAGAGCTGAAAGCATGAACAAAGACATAAAGGTTAAGAAAACCATGAGGTGCTGGGAAGGTGGCTCAGTGGTAGAGTGCTTGCCTTGCATGCCTGAGGCCCTGGGTTCGATTCCTCAGCACCACATAAGCAAAAAGAAAAAAGCCGGAAGTGGCGCTGTGGCTCAAGTGGTAGGGCGCTAGCCTTGAGCTGAAGAGCTGAGGGACAGCGCCCAGGCCCAGAGTTCAGGCCCCATGACCGGACCCAAAAAAAAAAAAAAAGAAAGAAAACCATGAACCCTGTGTGGTAAACAGCACAGACCCAAGAAGAGGTGAGGAGGGAGGGAAGGAAAGCAGCAGCAGCTGGGCAGAGGTAGCCCTGGGCACCCATGGAAACTCTCAGCAAGGCCCTGCTGGACTACAAGGGGGAGTGCAGGTCAATTCCACTGATGCTTCAGGAGAGAAGTCTCCTCTGTTGTGGATCCTGCGACTTTACACCTAAAGTAGATGGCTTGGACCCCTCTGAAGAGCTCCTGACCGGAGTTTCCATCTGTGCATTCTATGCATGGGTGACCGTAACACCTCCAGATTCCACCTTGGAATCCAGGATGGCATCCAGCATCATGTGTAACTAGTACATCAGTGTACTAGTTTCCTACCTTGATGGATGGCTTGCCTATGTCAGGTACAGATTCCTGTACCTTCCTTAACCCACATACAATCAATGCTGGAGGAGTGCTGTCCTAGGATTTCATACTTTCACATCACTTAATCTGCCTCCTCCTCTCCATTCTCACTATCAAGATTTAATACTCAAAAGGAACTAATTTGCAATTCAAAGAACCTTAAAAATATATCATTACATTTGCACATTTAATCATACTACATTTCACATGCAAAAAAAAAAAGTATTTTAGCCAAGTGGCTAACTGGCTTAGCAAAAACTAAAAAACAGGCCAGCAATTAAACATGTGTTTCCCTAGTTCCCATTCCAACTTTCTCTGTTTCAGTTTACCATTCTCCACCAGTTAAGGATCTGATATCGATATCAGACTCTAGGGTTAAGTCATTCTATTATATATTAAAATAATTAAGCATGATTTTAAAATGTACTAAATACAATATCTACTCTGCCTTTTACCTCTAGGATAGCAAATTACCATGAGATGCAATTCAATATTAGCTTCATTAGATTTCAGCCTTATGCTAATATACATAGGAAAGAAGAGACTAATGCAGTCATAAGCTGCACTCTGCAGTGACCCAGCAACAGTAGCAGACACCCTTTCAATTCATCCAGGGGATTTAATTGTTGTTAATTGTACAGTTCCACTCATATGCAAATCACACATCAAGAATTTTCCTTTTAAATTGTAATTTTTCTTTCAATTCCTCCAGGCCCTGAAGTGTAATTGCTGAAGAATGGGCAAAAGAAAAGAACAGCCCTGCTAGGTCCTTCAGGCCCAGAACTAAGGCACCTTAGCACAAGTCCCCACCCCATCTGTTTGCCTCTCACTGCCAGGTCTGCTCCCGCTTTGCACCTGGTTCTCCTTTTCACCCCCCTCTCCCCTAACAATTTCCTCTCTCCTTCCAGTGTGAAAGGGTAGCAAGCATCCCATGCACAAAAGCAAATGCAGCTGTGAAATAAACACCAGCCATAGAACACATCATGTGGTTTAATCTATTCAATCCTTATACCAATAGCCACCAGTTCCAGCTCAAGACTGTAACAGTGATCTGAAGGGGGGGGGGGAGGGAATGCTGCTGTGACAAGTAAACATGAAAGAAACAAAAAGCTGTTGTACAAAACCTGATTACAACAGAAAAAAAATACTCAGAGGAAAATAAAGTTATTAGGAGAATCTTCACTGCAGCAGTGGGAACAGAGGAGTATCAGTAGCATTTCTCTAGATTTTCCAAAACTTCCAAGAGCTTCAGTCTCAGAGAATAAAAAAATGGTATAAAAGTGGTATGCTTTTAATAACAACTCAAGAAGAATAGGAAGGTATGTTCTTTCTAAATATAGTTTATAATTATATTCCTTGTTATGGATTCAGACCACACATTTCCAATTCATAAACTTTTTAAAAGCTAACAAAAGTTTTAATTGCAATATACTTGGCTATAGTATATTGCTGGATTCTCCCTAACTCCTGTTACTTCTCAAGTCTCTCTTGCTCCCAATGTGGACACAGAGGCTCATTCTCGGCCCTCTGGCTCTTACCTAAAATCATCCAACCCCAGCACTCACTTCGGCTCTCAAGTCCCCACAGGTGCAGGAATAAGCTTTTGGTCTTAGCCACAACCCCCTCTGCTTACAAGGCCCAGTCTTGGAACCATCCTTGATCATGCTCCAGTCTGTCAGAAATTCTATTTCAAAACATAGCCAGAACCTCATCCATGCAACTGTCAGTCCAAGTACCAGCTGAGGGCAGCACTCAGTACTAACCCAGTGCCTTGAAAAATCTAATTCAGGTCCAGTCCTTGCTCAGGTCACAATTCCCAGATGACTCCCACGTTTCAAAGGCGTCTCCTCCATACCACATAGCACTTAATTTCCTCTGCTCCTTGGTACATATTCTGTCCCATCCACAGGGTCTTGTGGCTACTGTTAAGAGCACTTCAGATATACAGAAAGCCAAGGCCTTGCAGAGACTAATAATAGAGCTATTTTCTTAACCCAATAGCTCATGGCAAATTCCTTCCTAATCTTCAAATCTTATAAAATCTCACCCTGCTGATGGACCTCAACCCCCTACACCATAACCACAGGCCTTGGCCACAATCATGACGTCATCCCTTTTCCTTGTGCCTATACTAGGGCTTCTTTGTGCCTATACTAGGGCTTAAACTCAGGGCCTCAAGCTATGGCTTAGCTTTTATTGCTCATGGCTGACACTCTACTACTTGAGCTTCATCTCCAATTCAGCTTTTTTGCTGGAAAATTGGAGAATGAGTCTCTCAGATTTGTTACCTGCAATGTCTAC
This sequence comes from Dipodomys ordii, assembly GCF_000151885.1. NCBI lineage: Eukaryota > Metazoa > Chordata > Mammalia > Rodentia > Heteromyidae > Dipodomys > Dipodomys ordii. The sequence goes on along the minus strand of NW_012267338.1, from coordinate 2,165,182 downwards.
CAATAGTGATCCTCGGCCTCATAAGTAACTAGGATCATAGGTGTGAGCCACCAGAATTAATATAGGCATAAACCATTGCTGTCCAGCAAAGACAGACAATTGTTTTTGGAGGGGAAGGAGCACTAGAGTTTGAACTCAGGGGCTGGTACTAGCAAGGTAGGAACTCTGCTACTAAGCCATATCCCCAGTTCCTTTCTACATTTACACTGTCCAGCATTCAAGAGTGCTCCACAATCAGACTACATGGTCTACCTACAAGGATTTAGGACTATTTTCCAGCTAATGGGTCCCCAGCATTCAGGGCAGCCACTCAAGTGACCTTTGTTAAATGAAAGAAAACTCAATTCAACTGGACTTATGAATTTATGACATAACAACTCAGGCTTCACAATATTTCTCTATTATTTTTTGGGGGGGTCCGGTCGTGGGGCCTGAACTCTGGGCCTGGGCACTGTCCCTCAGCTCTTCAGCTCAAGACTAGCACTCTACCACTTGAGCCACAGCGCCACTTCCAGCTTTTTTCTTTTTGCTTATGTGTTGCTGAGGAATTGAACCCACGGCCTCTGGCATGCAAGGCAAGCACTCTACCACTGAGCCACCTTCCCAGCCCTATTTCTCCATTATTGAGAATGAAGCTGGCCTCATCCTAACATATGAGAAACTACAGGATGTGAAACATATTTCCCAAAGTTCATCTTCAACCTTTACCAAATCTAATTTACAGAGCAATGCAAATGTACACATTAGTGTTTTTAATCTAATGACAGGTTATTATTTCTCATTTAGCTTTTAGGAAAGTCTGATCTAATCATCCAAGGATATTCAAAATTAGGAGTGAATCACTGTCATTATGAAGATGGAAAAACAAGAAATTCAGAAATACAGAAGATATTGGAGCTTACTGAGAAAAGCAAGCTACAGAATCAAGCACTGGAAAATTACAGAAGAGATAAAAAGGTAGAAACTGATTGACGAAGCAGATCTGGAATCGAAGAGGAGGTACAGGCTGCTAATCCTTGGCTCTGAAGAAACTTTTGAAAGTAAGAGTTGGGTCTTGTAGGTCTGGTTCAAATCCAAGATAGCCACCCAGGTCAGCAACACAGGAACCTGCAGCTTGCCACTGCTCAGATGAGCAGATCTGTAATCCTTCAATGAGGACAAAAGCCAAAACTTATATTTCTAAGCCAGTTACACAAAAACATAAATGTCATATAGACTCACTCCACAGACATGAACCTCATTCTCACATGTAGGCCCTCCCAGCCGTACAATGGCCGATTGTAACCAATGTGATGTTAAAGGTATGAGGGATAAGAACCCCTGAACACAGTAAACCTAAAGCCAACACCAATGATTCTTTTGTGTTGTTGGTGGTGGTCATGGGGCTTGAACTCTGGTCCTGGACACTGTCCCTCAGCTCTTCAGCTCAAGTGCTCTACCACTTGAGCCGCAGGGCCACTTCCAGTTTTCTGGTGGTTAACTGGAGATAAAGAATCTCATGGACTTTCTTGCCTAGGCTGCCTTTGAACTGCAACCTCAGATCTCAGCCTCCTGAGTAGCTAGGATTACAGGCATGAGCCACTGGTACTCGGCAACCAATGATGCTTTCATAGTGTCAAAGCAATTCTTTTTAATATGTAAGCCAAAATGAGTGGGAACTGTTATGTGAAGCTGAAGAGGCCCCAACTAAGAGGTAGGTAAACTCAGTAACTACAATACAATGAACAAGGCTGGGTCCAAAAGTCAGCAAAGTTGGTAAACTTCTGGACACTAAAATACATTTTATGACTCTTTAAGAAAACTAATGCTGCCAGGCGCCAGTGGCTCATGCCTGTAATCCTAGCTACTCAGGACGCTGAGATCTGAGGATCATGGTTCAAAGCCAGCCCAGGCAGGAAACTCCATGAGACTCTTATCTCCAATAAACCACTAGAAAACTAGAAGTGGTGACGTGGCTCAAGTTACAGAGCACTCACCTTGAGCTGAAGAGCACAGGGACAGCGCCCAGAGTTCAGGCCCACAACCAACAACAACAAAAAAGCAAAAAGCATTGTAGATGGGGATAGGAGGGAAAAACTGGGAGAGAAAAAGGGAAAAGGGAATGTTGTCCAAAGAGAAATGAACTCATTATGACTTATGTAACTAACTTCTCTATACAACATCTTTATAATAATAAGAATAAAAAATTTTAAAGAAAAGTTAAAAAGCAATGGAGTATTTGCTAGCTGTATGAAAAGCCCAGGTTAGACTTCCAGCATTGCGCATGGGGGGGTAATATTTTCTTTTCTTTTTAACTGTATTTGGGGGGGTCTTTTTTGGCACTGGGGCATATTTTCTTTTGTGGGAAGAAAGAGAAACAGTATTACTGAGGTTTAAACTCAAAGCTTCACATTTATGCTCTACCACTTGAGCCATATCCTCAGCTCTTTTACTTCAGTTTTAAGACAAGGACTCCTGTTTTAAGGGTATGGTCAGCTTCAGACTATAATTCCTGTTCTTTGAGACAGGGTCTCACTAATTTTTTTTTTTTTTTGCCTGAATTGGCCTCAAACTATAATCCTCCTATCTGTGCCTCCCAAGTAGCTAGAATTACAAGAGTGAGTAACATGCCTAGCCCTGTATTTCCTTTATAAAAGAACCAACAGTTTCTTTCAGGAAGGACAAAAATTGGATTGTGGCAATGGTGCACAACCCTAAAAATATGAAGAAAAAAACCATTAAATTGCAATGAAATATGGCACGTGAATCACATCTCAATAAAGCTGTTAACAAAACAACAAAAACAATAGCCAGTAAATATACGTGCCAATTTCCAAATTCAATCATTCTGTTAGAATCCCATATGGGGGAAAAAAAAGAGGAAGCCTTTCCTGAAGATGTATTTTCTCACACAAGCAATCTTCCAAGCCCTGTGTACACATATGTGCACATACAGATTTCATAAATAACAAAAATGTCATCTGCAGATGCGTCCCATTAGCACCATCCTCATTTCCCATCATTATGGGGCACTCTGTAAGCTATAGTTAATTCCTATTATGCCGGTGCAAATTTATCCTGCCAGATATTAAGCCACCTGGCAGTTACAGGGAACAGCTTTGCCTGGAAGTAGCAGAGATCAGGGGATTGTGGTTTGAGGCTAACCCCAGGCAAAAAAAGAAGTCCAAGAGACTTCCTCTCAACCAATGGCTGAGCCTGACATGCCAGAAACACAGCAAAGCCCATGTATGAGGATTGTAACACAGGTCAGCTTGAGAATTAAACAGAGAACCTACTTCAAAAATAACAACGCAGCCAGTGCTGTTGGCTCATGCCTGGATTCCTAGCTACTCAGAAGGCTGAGATCTGAGGATCATGGTTCAAAGATAGCCCAGGCAAGAAAGTCTGTGAGACTCTTATCTCCAATTAATTAACCATTAGAGAACTGGAAGTGGTGCTATATCTCAAGTGGTAGAGTGGTATAGCTTGAGCAAAAAAGCCCAGGGTCCAAGTTCAAGCCCCACACCTAACCAAAAAAAAAAAGCAGCAGCAGCAAAACAGGGCTAGAGGAGTGATTTAAGTGACAGAGCCTGCTTAGCAAGCTCAAGGACTAGAGCTCAATCCCCAGTACTAGCATTAAAAAAAAAAAAAAAAAAAAGCTGGTAGAATTTTGGCAGATCTTGATCATGTGATTATCAGAATTTTGTAGTATATTAAGAAAATTCTATCAGTTTAGTTCAACTGCCATTAATTTGGTAAATGAAAAAAAATTGGAAGGAAAGAGACAGTTTATTAGATAAGGCAGGGTTCTAAAACCTAGACAAGATGCATCCTGAGCTCAAAGAAGATGTTTAGAAAATATCAGGTACAGTACTTGAATCTGAATGAGCAGATTCCCCATAGGGGGTAAAGCAGAAAGCCCAGAAGTAATGTAATGTAGGTGAGAGAGACTGCTTGAAGGATTGTTTTATTAGGGTTCTAGTGAGTACCTTAAAATGTATTCAGCAGAGAAGCATCAGAAAGTGAGTGATGGTCTCATCAGTCAATTGAGTGGACATCTGATGTAGGACCAAGAATGGTAGCAGAGGCAGCTCTCAGGTTTTGGGATCATGACTCTGAAGCACCTACCTTCATGGTATGACAAAGGTACCAGCTGTCCTTATTAGTCAGTCAGTGCCCATGGTTCTGGGACTGCTGGAAACTGGGCATAGACTCTCCTTCCTCAAACCATTTATTTACCTTCTAATATAAGTACCTAATTCCTCGTATGAAATCCCTTTCTGCTTAAAATAGCTAGCTTGTTTCCTGTAGCTTGTTGCTGCGATTGAAGAATTTTAAAGTGGAAATTTACTTCTTTGGAGACAGAAGGTTCATGAAATATTCTAAATGCCCATTGCTCTGACTGGTTCTTGTAATGAGTGCACTGGGACTGCTTGAGAGAAGCTACCCCACCATCCCAAATATATTTCCAGGCCCAATTCCAGAGATTCTGATTTGGTCTAACTAGTGGAGCCCCGGAACACAATCTTTAAAACCGTCTGTGTTAAGACACTGTAGCATCACCATGACAAAACACCTGAGAAAAATCAACTAAGGGAGATTGCTTTATTTGGCTCACAGTTTTAAAGGTTTGAGTCCATGCTCAGCTAGCTCTGTTGTTTTAGGCCTGGGAAGCAGAAACATCATGGAAGGACATGCGAAACAAAGCTGCCTACAAAACTGTCAAGAAGCAGAGAGAGAAAGGAAGGGTTTGGAGATAAACACTTCTCCCAATCAGACCCCACCTCCTACTCACCCATTTAATAGGTATCCATTGATGAAATTGGTGCCCCTCCCTTTTGCCCATCACCTGGCAGCCAAGCTTTTACCACCAGCTTTTTGGGGATGACACTTCAAATCAAACCACAGCAGCATCGCCAGCTTATCTCAGAGAGACAGCCAATGTGGATAGCAGTGGACTGAATGATTTCTTGACTCTGTAAACTGGTGCTCATAAAGATTCCTTCTTAGAAGGAAATGTTTAAGAGCTATACATTTTTCAAGATTCCTCTATAGATGATTTACCTTTTCTTTGATTTCAAAGGATAAACTGTCACCGCTGCCAACATGTGGCAGTGTTACTAATGTGGGAGAACTGGTGCCTGCAAAACAAATAGCAGTAGAATTTACTGAGCTCTGGAGGCCAGGTGGTTAGATGGCAAGTGTTATTCCACTCTTCTTTGACTTCTATACCATCCTCCACCCTCTCCCAAATCCCAGTCCTCGTATCTATCCGTCTCTTCGTCATCTCTGATGACTTTTCAAAGTACATGCTAATATACAGTTAGGAATATCACCACTGTTTCCTTATCTAATAGTATCTGCTAATTTGAAATTAATTAAGTCTCTGCACCACCATGCCCACCTCAACCAGAACTTTTATGCAGCATTTTCTGGGGAAGTGAATGGGTACAATTGTAGAACACAACTCCTAGCCTGTAAGATTTTATCAGTGGAGCAGCAGCGATCTAAGGAAAAACAAAAGGAGATGGCTCATATCTGTAATCCTAGCCACTCAAGAGGCTGAAAGCTGAAACTCCTGGTTCAAAGCCAGCCTAGGTAGAAATGTCTATGATATTCTTATCTCCAATTAACCAACAAAAAGCCGGAACTAGAGGTGTATGTAGCTCAAGTGGTAGAGCTTCAGTCTTGAGCAAAAAAGCTAAAGATCGAGTGCAACGAGTTCAAGCCTCAGTACTGGTCAACCCCCTACCACTCCCCCAACATGAGAAACCGCAAGAATTTTAGACGCTGCAAATAGAATATTCAAAACCAATATGAGCTGTAAACTACTTAATTTGAGATAATGGTGGTGGTTCTTTTCTTAAAGCATAAAGTGCCTCCTTAAATTAATATATGGTAGTGTCTTGTGAAATAGCCAAGAGTCCATTTTTGCAATCAGCTCTTACTTAACAAAATACACAGAATGATTTCAAAACATGAGTATACAGAAAATTTCCCAGAGGTTCCTTGGAGGGGTAGGGGAAAAAGAGAGGTCGTTAAAGCAAACGAACTTATTCCTAACATAGGGATTCAGGCCAGAGAATACACAGCAAAATGACAGAGATGGCCCTTAATTTGATCCTTTTGTTTTTTCCCTAAACAAACTACTTTTCCTACCAGACCTGGTGCTGTATTTGGGCTTCTGTTAAGAATTTCCACCTCTGCGGATTCTGTTTTCTCTCACTGATTTTCATCTTTCAAACCACTCCTTCCCACTGTGCACTAGCTGCTTCTAATCAGGAGTCCACATGGATTTTCTTACTTTACATATTTGCTCTTAGAAAATGGAAACATACACACTGAGTAAGTTTCTCTTTAGTTATGTTGAAAAAGCCTGGATCAATTTAAGTGGAAACTTTGCTTTCATTTCTTTCTCCAGCCCATCTACGTATGTTTAGAACTAAGCTGGATACAATTTCCTTTATACAAAGTTCAACATGATAATCTATCATTTCCTTTATTACTGCACGTACAAGTGGCTCCATACAGAAAAGAACACATCCACTTTCTAGAGGTGAAAGCTCAACTTCACAGACATTAGGTTAAGTGTCATTTCTCATAAGCACCACGATAAAACAAAGCACAAAGTATGATCCCCAAAGGCAGCAGATAAGATATTTCTGGACAGCAGTCTTGATCCCCTCAGAGGCTACAACTCCCAGGCCTTAGTCTATACACACAGGTACACTACTGACTCCTAGTGTGACCTACATATCACAGTCAAATAAAGACCAGTGTTGGCTGATATTTCCCAGCTTCCGAAGTCTACTGCCTCTCCCCATGGGGGGGCTGGCTCCCCCAAATCCAGTCCCTATATCCCCATATTCCCCATTTTATTTGCTGACATGAATCTTGAGAACACCAAAACTGACGTATGTGTTATACTGCTTGGCTTGTTAGACAGCAATTTTGACAAACACATTTTGTGCTGGCAAGGCCAAGGCAGGGCACCTGTAAAAGGCAAGACCAACCCTTATTTTAAAGAAAGTAGGAGGAACACAAGAGAAAACAGAAGTGGGAAAGCTATGCCCTCCTTAAGTTCAAAAGTAAATATTCTCTCTTGTACATTCAAAAGTAAATATTCTCTCTTGTACTTACTTTTAAACTTACAGCTTCTCTCTCATTATTGTTCTGCTGTTTTTATACTCCCTACATTCCCATAGGAGAATGGTTTGTCTGACTACACATACTATTTTAAAACCAGTAGTCTTTTTTCCCCATTATTTAAAAACATGCCACATAGTTTTCTCCAGTAACTGGAAAAGGACACATCAAAATATAAAACTTATGTTCTGCAACCCACACAAGTCTCCCATGCCAACTGCTAGGAGAAGACACACACAGGCCTGCTCTCTGTTCTGCTTTCCAGTAAGAGGATTTCCCTACCTGGGAAGTTTCCATATTTACAAGTAAGTAACAAACCTGGAGAGGCAAGATATAACCTGCTTTGGTTGATCTAATGCCAAAATCTGGAAGTAGACTACAATATATCACTCCCAGTTAAAAAATCCACCCTTGGGGCTGGGGCTTTAGCTCAGTGGAAGGGCGCCCACCTGGCGAGCGCATGGCCCTGGGTTCGGTACTCAGCCCTGGAAAAAAAAGAAAAAAAAATCCACCCTTATACATAGGGCTTTCCACTTCATAGACTCTGGATACAGATTAAGGTCATGGCAGCCAATGCCTTACAATATGGCAAGTAAATTCTGATCAGACTAGGGAGAGAAGCAGTCACTCAGTTAATGATATGGTTATACCTCTCAAACAAGACCAAATATCATTAGTGAAGCCTCTCAAAATTGTAAAAATACAGCACTAAAAGGATGAAACTGAAGAACAACATATGTATCATGGCTAACTAAGCTATGAAAAACTAACAAATGAGTAGTACAATTCCTAACTCATATCAAGGGTATGAGGTAACTAGGCTTGACCCTTGTTTATCTGTCTAGATAAATGTGGTGATTATCTTTTCTCTCCACTGTTTCCTCAAACTAAAAGGCAGCTACAAGGTATGAAACTCTAAAACATGCAGGTGAAGAAGGTTGGAAGGGTAGAAGGGGAACAGGCACTGCCATGCATCAGATGACAGCAGTCAGTGGTTTCATCAATGCCCTAAAGGATAAGAAATAGATCATTCAAAATGGAGCACCATGTAATTACAATTCATTTGGTTATATCAGTCAAAAGTCTCTGTCTAAAACAATGCCAATTCTTACCCGTGAACTCTTGTGTCAGAAGTAAAAATGAAAAAGGCTGCTCCCTAAGACCTAAAAGGAACCCTTCAAGCCTTTCTATTAGGGCTAAATAACCTCACTCATCCAATACTTACTGAATACCATGTCTTGGGCAGTTCCAAACAAAAAAGGACACAAAGATAGAAAGCACCAATAAAGCAAGCACAGGCTTTCTCTCAAGAGCTCAGAATCTGACACGAAACCTTAATCACCAGACCTATGAAATTCCTCCCTCCCTCCCATGTTTCTGAAGTATTTTATACAAACCTCTATTACAGGGCATTTCACAATGTGACCGTGGCTGTTCACAAGCCTTGCCAGCCTCAGAACAAGACGACAAGCTTCATGAGGGCAATGAAAGTGCCCAAGCTTTATATCATTAGTCCAATACAGAACCAGCAAAAGAAAGTGCCCAAGAAACCTGCAACAGAGTACCTAAAGTGAGAGCTACATAAAGAACATGCAGTGATGGAAGATGCCAAGGAGATGAAGGCAAAGGGAACCACGGTTGGCCTATATACTCTAGGTCCTTGATGCTCTAAAAACTGGCCTATGTTGGGGCTGGGAAGGTTGCTCAGTGGTAGAGTATTTGCCTTGCATACATGAGGCCCTGGGTTCGATTCCTCAGCACCACATAAGCAGAAAAAGCTGGAAGCAGTGCTGTGACTCAAGTGGTAGAGTGCTAAGCCTTGATCTGAAGAGCTTAGGGACAGTGCCCAGGCCCAGAGTTCAAGCCCCAAGACCGGCAAAAAAACAAGACAACAACAACAAAAAAAAACCTGGCCTATAGCTAGTGTTACTACATTACCTGCAAGTCTCAGACCACAATCTAGACCTAACTCACAGTCTCCAGATTACCTAAGCAGATAGTCTATGTACACCTTGATGTTTGAGGACTACTGAGCTGAGAAATTTGAGTGGGAAAGCTACTGAGATTCAGGCAGCAGGAGCCAAAAGAAGAAATGTACAAAACTAAACAGAAAAGGATAGATTTATGAAGCTTTTAAAATGGTGATGAACAAGTGCTCTAAAGATACAATTAGAATCATTAGTTTTAGCCTAAGAAAACCAGGGGGGAATTCTGTTTAAAATCCTATGAACGAACTTCCTAATTCAAGTCTACTGGGTTTGTTTGCATCACACTCACACATTTGAGAATGTTCATTCTGTGTCTAGTTACATCAGCCTATAAACCACAGAAAGGCACTTGGACAGTGTGCCATTATCACACTTAGTATCATTAAGTATGCTTCACCATTCAAACAGTAATGTGGTCCTTAAATATGAGCCAGCCACCAGCTGACCCCTATAAAGACACAGGTCCTGTCAGCTGCTCACACCATTCTCGCTGACTCTCACTGATGGTCTGTGGGAGAAAAAGTCCCATCCCCGGGGGGCCAGAGTACCTCCAGACTGGCTGATGTGCAGTCAGCAATGAAGACACTCTCTGCACCTTTGTGCTCCAGTCTGCTCTGCAACCCACTATGCCCTCTAACCCTCAACTTTATATCCCAGAAGCACTGCTTTAATGAAACTTTACACAATCCGCTGCCTCAGAAGTAAAGGAAGAAAGTCTGAGGGGCACTACATGCTGCAGTGAGTTGCTAAGTGAGGTCTTGTGGTTGGGAGAGGTAGGAAGAAGAGTTCAGTGTACTCCTAAGTGGCCAGCGTTAGCTATAAGAATGGGGGGCAGGAGGGTACAGGGCTGGGAAGGTGGCTTAGTGATAGAGTGCTTGCCTAGCATGCATGAAGCCCTGGGTTCAATTCCTCAATACCACATGCACAGAAAAAGCTGGAAGTGGTGCTGTGGCTCAAGGTGGAATGCTAGCCTTGAGCAAAAGAAGATCAGGGACAGTGCCCACCCAGACTCAGAGTTCAGAGTTCAGGCCCTATGACTAGCAAAAAAAAAAAAGTAGGAGGGAAAATTATCTTTTGTTTTCTTCTTCATTTCAAAATTAACTGGATTTTCCCTCCTATGAGTCAAATTTACACCTCTGTCGACAATGATGGGGCCAAGTCCTTAGTTTCTCAAATACTTTCAACATAATTCAACAGTTTGGAATAACATGGCTTGCTGATGCCTGACAAAAGATTTGGAAATCATCTTCACAGAAAACTATTTGGGGTTCTGATTAGACACAAAATAGTAAGAGCACAGAAGTTAAAGTTAAGGGCTGGGAATATAGCTTAGCAGTAGAGTGCTTGCTTAGCATGTATGAAGCCCTGGGTTCGATTCCCCAGTACCACATAAACAGAAAAAGCCAGAAGTGGTGCTGTGGCTCAAGTAGTAGAGCGCTAGCCCTGAGCACACAGAGGCTCAAGGACAGTGCCCAGGCCCTGAGTTCATGTAAGACCAGCAAAAAAACAAAAAAAGTTAAGGTTAAATCTTTTAGCCCTTAGCTAATTTTTTTGGGGGGAGTCCGGTCCTGGGGCCTGAACTCTGGGCCTGGGCACTATCCCTCAGTTCTTCAGCTCAAGGCTAGCGCTCTACCACCTGAGCCACAGCACCACTTCCGGCTTTTTCTTTTTGCTTATGTGGTGCTGAGGAATCGAACCCAGGACCTCAGGCATGCAAGGCAAGCGCTCTACCACTGAGCCACCTTCCCAGCCCCCTTAGCTATTTTTTTTAGAATTGAGAACCAGTACCACAGAACTATTATATGACAGCAAAAACAGCCTGAGCCACAAAAATTTCATTCTTAAATCCTATGAAACCTATCACCATGGATTAGAGCAGGCTCAGGAAAACACATGCTGGTGGTGACATGGACTTCCTGTACCTCACCCAGATGACCAAGGGAGGTCAAGGCTCCAGTAGCTGGTGAGCAGAATGAGTGGGGGAACTACGGAGTGGTGGGCAGTGATGGGAGTGTGAGATGACCTAAAAATGGACGGAGGCACAGGATGGATGAAACTACCTCCTGGACAGTCACTTGTGTATTCTATCAAACACAAATAAAAGGATAGCCAGCACTAAAACGCTGGTGCTGAAGCTACCAGAAAAAAAAAATACCAGAAGACCACTGCTCTTCAACAACTTCATCTTGAGGGGTAGAGAGAGAACAAATAACTGGGCAGGACAAAAGCAGGGAGCTGGAGGAGGTAGCAGGCTTTTGGGAAGAGGCCCTGAGCAAGGCAGATTCTGGGCAGGTGCAGAGGATGGGCCCTGGCATCCTGACCTTGCATCTTCCTTCACTTTCAACCTGGGTTTCTTCCTTTCCCTGGTGCTTAGCACAGAGGCTTCCCACGGCACCCTTGGAAGAGAAGAGCTTTTGTTTCCCAGGTCTTCTAATATATGCACAAAATGAAAGTCTGTATGCCTGCTTAACAATTATGAACATAGAAAGTTGAAATTAAAAGGGCCACAATACAAGTTAAGCTTCAAGGTGAGATTGTCCCATTTCAAGAGACAGCTGTTGCTAGGATCCCCACTTCACCCTCCCCATCTTCCCTCCCCGTTTCCCTCACACACCACCCCAGGATGTCAGAGCCCACTGCAAGCAAACTCTCACTCCAGCCTGGCTCTCACGTACATTATGTTTGATGATTGAGAGAATAATTACAGAATCCTTTTATTCTCCATATTTTTGAAAGATTGTAAAACAAATACATATTTTTTTCGGTAACAAGAAAAAAATACCTTAAGCAGGATGCAGGTGGATCATGCCTGCAATCCTGGCTACTCAGGAGGCTGAGATCTGAGGATTGAGGCTCAAAGCCAGCCCAGGCAGGAACATCCCTGTGAGACTCTTTATCACCAATTAACCTCCAGAAAACTGCAAGTGGTGCTGTGGCTCAAGTGGTAGAACACTCATCTTGAGCTGAAGAGCTCAAGGACAGACAGCACCTGGGCCTAGAGTTCAAGCCCCACACCGGAAAAGGAGGGGGAGGAGCAGGAGGAGGAGGAGGAGGAGGAGGAGAAGGAGGGGAAGGAGGGGGGGGAGGAGGAGGGAGGAGAAACTAGTCCTAAAAATCATGAATCTGACATTCTGCATATTTTGCCATAATTTCCAAAATAAATAAAAAGAACAGTCTCAAGGAATGCATTTTTATCTAAACAAGCTATACTTAACAGTACACATACTTTCCTCCAACATTTCGCAATGGTTCTAGCAATTAAAGCAAAAGACCATCTAGGGGCTGTGGGTGTATCAGCAATACAGCCAAGTATTCAGAGGCCCCAGGCTCAATTCCCAGGACCCAAACAACAAACGGTGTGGGGGGTGGGGGATAGGGGGAAGGAAGGCAGAGGGGCAGGGAAGGGGAACTATCTAATTTCCTAACTGAAATACATCCAAGATGAACATCTGTACCAATTTTTGAGCCCTGCCTGGAAGGTCTAGAATGTTCCCTGGAGAAACAGTCACCAACCTCCTCTCTGGTGATGTAGCTAGCATCATTAGCCTAACACAGCCACCACCACCATTCACTGAATCCATATCATGTATTCACTGGATATACATTACTGAAATCTTCAGAAGCCTACAGGGGAGGAACTGTCCTCACTGTACAGATGAAGAAACACAAGACCACAAAGCTGGGAAGTGGATAAAAGTCTACGCATTGCCGACCTGTGAGTAGTGCTGTTCTTCAACATCCGGTCCACTTCTCCGCAAACCACATGCACAAAAACTGGCTGCCTACATAGACTGAAAGTTGCCCAGACATACTGAACACCTGCTCTACCTCTATAAATTCAGCACACTATCACTACAGCTGGATCCAGAGATCCAAATGGAAAAGTAGAAGCTGCAACTCGTCCTATGTCAGGGTTTCCAGTCCTGGGCATTCATTCACTCTGAAGCAAAAATGACTTCAGTGCCCTGGCTCCTCACATAGCCTTGTTAATCCACTTCCACTATGAATCCCAGCACACTGTTTGCCTGTGCGCCCAAAATGTACCTGCTCCTCACTGACCCCACTTAGTCTTAGGGGAGGAGCTGCAGAGCTGTGTGGGCCTGTCCTGACCTCCCATATGTACTTTTCAAATGTCTTAATCTCCCCTGACAAACGAGAATTAAGAGCACTGCCCTTCCAAGTTTGCTGCTTAGTGGGGGGTGAGGGGTAGTCTAGAGACTTTTCAAGATGTATGCAAACTGAGCCCTATAACTTGGGGTTTGTTTTAATGCAAAAGTTACATAAATCCCAAATCTTAAGTAAAGCTGGCACTGAGAAAGGTGGGCTGTATTTATGCAAAGACTACCCCCTCCAGCCCCAACACAAGCCCAGATGAGGAAGTAAATACAGTGATCAGCACACAGCAGACCTCCTTACAGGCTCTCAAGCCAATTTCTATAGCCAGTTCCTCCTTTAACAACTAACTGGAGCATTCTCTGACTACTCTGCTACTCAGAGTGTGTCATTTGCTGGACACTTATTACTAATGGGGCTTCACACTGGTCATTTTGCTTTCACATGTATAAATTCCCTAAGGTCAGGCACTGTCAGACTTCCCTATTCCCTGTAAGACACTTGCTGGGGAAGGTGCTTCCAAGAGTCCCTGGATGTGGAAGGAACAAGCCTTCCCCCAAAACTGCACCGTAACAATTCTTTTCCCCCCTCAAATCCAGTATGGACAGCAGCCATTTATCCTGCTGTCTATGGGGCTCATTTTTTCCTTCATCCTTACCTCTGAGATAAGCCAAATTTCCAGGTCCTAAAAACATGCCCAGGCCTTAAGTTCCAGGTTTAGCCCCAAGCATACAACCCTGAAAGAAAACACCTAGATCAGGACATTGCTGTCCAGTTCCCCTTCACTCTCCACCATTTCTCTGTGATCACAGGACCTCACTTTCCCCAAGTCCATTTGTTCCGATCACTAGTGCCACAAGTAATTTAAATATACAGTTTGCCCCCAAAGAAAAAGATTATAAACAAAGGCCAGAGACCGTGAAAAATGGAGACAAATGGAGAGACAGGGCTCAAAATTTTAAGATTCAGAAAATAAAACCATCGATTAAGGCCTATCCACGTATTTGCAGTCTCAAGGACTCAATCTCATATCCAGTCTGTACTGACAGAGCAGGCAGGGAAGAGCAGCCATCTTGAGGACACAGCTATGAAATCAGTGTGCATGTATCCTCCAGAGTGATGTGTTCAACAGAAAAGCTGAAACGCTGGTTCTTATAGATCCTCAAGATACTGAAAACAGGACCTGAGAACTTTTTGTAGGCTACTGACATTTACAAGTAGGCATATACCAATACCTAAAAAAGCCAGTCCGTTTTTGTTTTGGGTTTTTTTTTTTTGGCAGGGGGAGGACTGTCACATAAAACTCCAATCAACTGAAAAATTTTAAAATAACCTAACCCTTCACCTATCAGCCAGTGTTACTAATCTACACTACTACCCTGAATATCACACACATCCACCTTGTCATATTACATTTTCTCTACACCATGACTTCGTACTAAGACAAAATAATGACAATAACAATGTGTTCACTATGCTTTCAAGCTTCTGGATTCCAGGTAGTTTCCCAGCTAATGCTGTCTGTTTCTTGTTGTCACAGACCTTGATACGAGGCTGGGCCTCCTCTGGTTCTATTTTCTCTTGGAATCTGCAATGCATGTCCCTCCTTATCCCTTGCTACAGCTTCTGTAATACTAAAACTACCAAGAGCCTTTTCAAATATTCAGCAGCATCCTACAGTGTTATTCAAAGGTGCTCAGAAAATGAGAAGACCTTTTATGTTCAAGTGTTCATTGCTACAATCACAGCACTTAGTATGTGTGGTGCTGTGGGCAATGTGTGCAAATGCCAACACCTGCTGACCTCAACCTCAATTCTACACATTAAGCTGCCTAGAGTCAAGTTACAGCCTTTGTATATTCACTACCATTCACTATGTTTCTTCTCACTAAAGAAAGTCAAAAATTTCCTATCAGAAAAAAAAGTTTACTGAAATTTTACACAGTTATATAGACTCCTAATAAGGTAATATAATAGAGAAGACTGGTAAACAAATTGCCTTGAAAGCCTGCCACTCAGACTAATAAAAATTCAAGCCATAGAAAACAGGATCCAATAGACATAACAGCGGTGAATCACAGAGTGCATTAGGAAAGAGACTATGGAATTGAGTAATTTCACTGCATTGTTGCAGGAAATCAGGAACTAATCAAAATAAGTTATTTTGACTTCTGGTCCAGAGTCTGAGAACAAAAGACTGCCTAACACACACTGCACACAAGGCTAATCAGAGCCATTGAAAGCATTGTTAAGAGCCTTTCTTTTACTGCTACTATATTCTTTATGAGCCTACTAAGAACTCAGCCTCAGATAGGCAAAGGGGTCCTCTGCTTAATGCTAAAAGCGGCTAATGAACACTAAGCCTAATGAGTTTCACTCAGTATATTTCATTGAACATCTAGTAAATCCTAGGCAGAGGTACCCAAGTTTTGTGGGACTTGAAACTTACTGTAGCAAAGTGTATTTTAGGGGAAAAAATCCATATATCTCACTTTTTTCTTTCTGATGTCAGTCCTAGGACTTGAACTCAGGGACCAGGCGCTGTCCCTGAGCTTTTTTGCTCAAACTAGGGCTCTTGACCACTTCTGGCTTGTGGATGGTTAACTGGAGATAAAAGCTTCACAGATTTTCCTGCCCTATGCTGGCTATGAGCTGCAATCCATAGATCTTGGCCTCCTAAGTAGCTAGGATTACAGGCATGAGCCACTAGTGCCCTGCTATTCCTTACTTTTGAAAGTTTAGTAGTAGTAGTAGTAGTAGTAATAATAATAATAAGTGCAAACATTCCTAGGAAACATGCTAATGGTTTAGAAAGAATCCATGGAAGTCAGAACAAGAAAAAGTATGTCTGTGAAGCTGGGGAAAGAGACAGAAAAAACTTCCAGAGTGATAAGATATTCAGACAGGAAGCTCAGAAGGAAGCACAGGAAGTAATCTTCCAGTAAGTAAATTTCCAGCATAAGAAATGAGGCCAATGGTGAAAAAAACAAACATAACTTCAATAACCTCATTTTAATTAACAAATATAAATTAAAGGAAGCATACAATGCCCTTAAGCTTCCTAGATTAAAATTAAACACATTAGAAACAAAAATACCAGAATCCAGTGCTGGGGAGACAGTGAGGCAACTGACCACCTCAAGAGATTTGTACAGCCGGGCGCCGGGGGCTCACACCTGTCACCCTAGCTGCTCAGGAGGCTGAGATCTGAGCACTGTGGTTCAAAGCCAGCCCAGGCAGGAAAGTCCATGAGACTCTTATCTCCTAAACACTCAGAAAAACCAGACGTGGTGCTGTAGCTCAAGTGGTAGAGCGCTCACCTTGAGCTGAAGAGCTGAGGGACAGCACCCAGGCCCAGAGTTCAAGCCCCATGACCGACAAAAAACAAACAAACACAAACAAACAGCATTTGTATGTATAAAGTAGAAGTATCTCTCTGTGAGACAATGTGGAAATATTTCTCAAAGACCTTAAATCCTGCTGCTTTTTTTTTTTGGGGGGGGGTCAGTCATGGGCCTTGAACTCAGGGCCTGGGCACTGTCCCTGAGTTCTCTTTGCTCAAGGCTAGCACTGTACCACTTTGAACCACAGCGCCACTTCCAGTTTTCTGGTGGTTAGCTAGAGAGAGAGAGTCCCATGGACTTTTCTTCTCAGGCTGGCTTTGAATGGTGAGTCTCAGACCTTAGCCTCCTCTGTAGCTAGGATCACAGGTGTGAGCCACCAGTGCCTGGGAGTAAATCTTAAGGAAATTCTTGTAAATACAAATGAAATTTAGTGGGCTTCTTTTTATCCTTTCCAAATTAAACTCATTGAGGCTGGGGTATGATCAACTGCAGAGCATTAATCAGCATGATCTCTCTCTCTATCCATCTATCTGTGTGTGTGTGTGTGTGTGTGTGTGTGTGTGTGTGTGTATATATATATATATATATATATATACATATTACACATACATAAACACTCACATGAAACCTAATGATTCTCATGTATAAAGAATATGTTTTTAAATTATGGAACATCCATACAATAAACTACAAGGTAGTCACCAGAAGTGATAGAGATACAAATCTGGAGAGATGGTCACCATATACTAGCAATTTACTATAGTCAGGGCCTAGATTATATAGTTCTGTGGTGGAGCATATGCTTAAAACCTGGGTTTAATCCAATTTTAAAATAGGCAAGGAATTTGACTGGATATTTCTCCAAGGAATATATACAGTCAATAAGAACATGAAAAGAACCTCAACATAATTAGTCACTAAAGAAACTCAAATCAAAATCACAATGAAATACCACTTCACACCACTGGCATAACTATTACCTTAAGTCAGATAGTAAGTTTGGGGGAAGATGCAGAAAAATCAGAACTTTGTGTGCTTTGCAAGCTGAAAAGTAAAATGGTACAGCCAATTTGGGTAACAACTAGCATTTCCTTAAAGTGCTACACACACACACACACACACACACACACCATATGCAACACCAATTCCATTCTTAAGATACATACTCAGTAAAACTGAAAACATATATACACAAAGCATGTACACAATGATCCTGACAGCATAACATGGAACAGCCCCAAAGTGGAAGCAATCCCCACATGCATCAGTTGATAATAAAATGTGGTATATCCATACAGTGGAATATGGCTATAGAAAGGAATGAAATACTGACACACCACAATGTGGATAAACTGAAATGCTAGATGAAAGAAGCCAGTCTCAAGAATGCACAAATCACTTGATTTTATCTGTATTAAATGACCAGAACAGGCCAATCCACAGGGACAGAAAACAGATTAGTGCTTGCCAGGGATTGTAAAAAACAGGGATAAAAGTGACTGTTAGTGAGTGTGGGGATTTGTATGGAGTGATGAAAATGTTCTCAGATTAGATAGTGGCGATGACTGCACAATGGTGAATATATTAAAAATCATTAGGGCTGGAGATGTAGCTCAGTGGTAGAGCACTTGGTTGGCAGACACAGATCTTGGGTCTGATCTCCAATAATCAGTGGACAAAAACCACTATATTGTACACTTTGAAAGTATTAATTAATGTAAAATGCAGGATGTATGATCTGTGAATTGTATGTCAAAAAACACTCTTACTTTTAAAGAAATCAGTCATTAGCTCTGTATTTTATGATGACGTTAATTTTCTTTATATTTTAAAATGTTTTTCCTGAATGTTTTTAACAACAGGCATTATTATACTTACCAGCTGGGCATGCCTGAGTATTAACTTCAGTTTCTTATAAAATAGGAACAATAGAGAGCATGCCAGCTCTATGGAAGCTGAGATAGGAGGATCAAAGCCAGCTTCTCGGGCTACCTACTGAGGAACCCCCCAAAACAAACAACAAAACCCAAAACAAAATAGGGACAGTAATGGTACCCACAGTAATGGTGTCTAGCCCCTTGTCTTACGAGAATGTTTAAATGACACACCATTTGTAGAGAGCTTTAAAGAGTAAGACAAAGCAAGGACGACTCTATTTCCATTCTGAAAACTGAGACGTGGCCTTCTACTTACATCACCACACATTCTTAACTTGTTTCTCATCACTTAAAAAGCGTTCTCTTTTCAGCTACAACAAATGCCAAATGAAAGTAAGCTCCAAGAGTAACATGGCAAGTAACCCACGGAGGTTCTAGAACTATTAGGACACGTGTACTATTGTTCACAGACTCCACAGGCTGTGCTTTCTGTGCACAAAGCCAATAACCCTTCTTACCAAAGGGACCAAAATCTCATTCTCACAGAGTAGATCAAAGCTTGCATTTATTTGGCCAAGGTCACCCAGGACATGAAGTCAAGCCAATATCCAACCAAGGTTTATGACTCCATAGCTTGTACGTTGTAGTATCTGAGGGAAAATGGTAACTTAAAAAAAATTAAAATTAAAAAAAAAGGGGCTTGGGAAGGTGGCTCAGTGGTAGAGTATTTGCCTTGCATGCATGAGGGCCCTGGGTTCGATTCCTCAGCACCATATAAGCAGAAAATGCTGGAAGTGGTGCGGTGGCTTAAATTGTAGAGTGCTAGCCTTGAGCTAAAAAGCTGAGGGACAGCACCCAGGCCCAGAGTTCAAGCCTCATGACTGGCAAAAAATAAAAAGGAGGGGCTGGGAAGGTGGCTCAGTGGTAGAGTGCTTGCCTTGAATGTATGAGGCCCTGGGTTCAATTCCTCAGCACTACATAAGCAGAAAAAGCCAGAAATGGTGCTATGGCTCAAGTGGTAGAGGACTAGCCTTTAGCTGAAGAGCTCAGGGACAGGACCCAGGCCCACAGTTCAGGCCCCACGACCGACAAAAAAAAAAGTGCTGCTCAAAGGAATTTCTTAAAATCTATAATAGAAATGGGGGGTAGGGGGGAAATGAGGTCTGAGTTGTGGAAGAGCATTTGCCTAGCATGTAAAAGACTTTTGATCTCCACCAGTAAGGGGAAAGGGTGTACGTGTGTATGTGTGTGTGTGTGAGAGAGAGAGAGAGAGAGAGAGAGAGAGAGAGAGAGAGAGAGAGGGAGAGGGGGAGAGGGAGAGAGAAAGAGAAGGAGAGAGAAAGAGAGGGAGACAGAGAAAGTTAGAGACAGAGAAAGAAATAGAGGGGGTTCAAAAAAAAAGGAGCAGACTTATTTAGGTATGTGTTTGCCTTCAAAAATGAAGAAATAAATGTGTCACGTTTAGTAAATGTTGTTATAATCCCAATGATGCTCTAGGTCTTCATAAGGAGAGTGAATCAAGAGTTGAGAGGTTTTTTTTTTTTAACCATAACTCTTGACAAAATTGTATGCTAAGATGACCTAACAGAGAGAGGGTCAGAGGAAGGCAAATTTTTTTGCCAGAATTCTTAAGAGCCACGTTCATTTTCAAAAGAGAAAATTTAATGTTTTGTCATTTCAAGCATTCTTTTTTTTGAAGCATCACATCATCCTGTCAAGCTTTTCCTCTTCAATTGCCAAAAAGCACTGGCCACACACCAGATGGGGACTAAAAGGAATAGAAGCTAGAATTAAGCAGGAAGACATGCTTGAATAAAGACCAAAGTATTACATTTATGATTAAATATTTCCATGTTATGACAGCTTCTGCATCCCTATGCATGCTTAGAACTAGAATGGGTAGAATAAGAAAGAAAACAAGAAAACCTTGCATGTTTCCCCAGTACTTAACCTGATTTTTAAAAAAATGGACTCAGCATTCTTTTTGAACATCTCTAAACCCCTTTGTCCTATTGTAATCTTAAGCTTACATGTGATAAATATATTTGCTATCATCTCTTCAAAATTATTAAGTAAAAAGCTCCTATCCTGCTCAGTAAACTGAGCCAAAAGTAAAAAGCTTATCACCCCAGTCAAATCTCAGTTTTCTCTAATAAATATGCAAATATGCTCCAGCAAAAGCAACAAAAAGGTAAGCACCAATTTCTCTCCTTTTAGGCTAACATGACCATGTGCAAAACATTACCAGCAATAGAGCCGAGTTACATCACAAAATGTCCTGACCCCTACTGATCTTACCCCTGGCTTCCTTTGCCTTTTTTATGTTTTTCCCCAAGTTCTCAAGACTCCCTGACACCCAAAAACAGAAGATGGAAAAAAAATCACAAGATAAAGGTATACCTAAGCACGACAGAGGTGAATTAAAATATTAATACTGCAATTATTAAAATATTAATAATGCAAATCTCCTGCATTTATAAAAATAATACTTTTTTTAAAAAAGATGGAAGAATGAAGGTAGAAAACAACTTGATATTACAAATGGCTTGGAAAGAGAAAGAGGTCCAGGGATGAGAAATAGTAAAAGTGACCTTACAGGGGCTGGGAAGTTGGCTCAGTGGTAGAGTACTTGCCTCGCATGCATGAGGCCCTGGGTTCGATTCCTCAGCACCACATAAGCAGAAAAAAGCCCGAAGTGGCACTGTGGCTCAAGTTGTAGAGCAGTAGCCTTTAGCTGAAGAGCTGAGGGACAGAGATCAGGCTCAGAGTGCAGCCCCCACAACCGAAAAAAAAAATAAAAGTAAGGGTAATCCTGAAAGAGTAGGTATAAAGAAGAACCAGCACCACCTTCTCAGGAAGAACAGTTTTTGGACTGATTATACTTGAGGTTTAAGCATTAACAGTTAATTCCTTTAACATTATAATAGTTCTTGCAGGAATGTTTGTGTGTATGTCTCCTTCTCTCTCTATGAATAGATGAAGGAGAAAAAGAGGAGAGATCTTTGTGGGGTACATGAGGCTATGGGGACCATATGACTGAAGAGGGTCTGGGTTGTAGAGCTCTGACCACACACACCCCTATTTACTACTATATATTTAAAAGCAAAGACTTCACTACATTATGAAAATTCAGAACTGTAACATTTTGTTTTGTCTTTCCTTGTTAAAGACATTTCTAATCTCATACCATGCTTGTATCTTTGAGTCTTAATCGTTTGCAAAGCACATTCACAACTAGAGCATCATTATAGTCAGAATATCATTACAGTCTTGCAATAAGGTAGAAAGAGATTTTAGCTACCTTTTGTTTGAGGTGTGCACAAACTAAGTCACAAACTGGTAAATTAAAGGACCCACCCACCCACCCAGGTCTTTTGACCTGGCTCCAGCATTAATTTAATATATTCTTATCACTTTTTCTTTATCACTGATATTCTGGCTTATTCTAATACAAAAAAGTTTCCCTAAGCTATATCCTAGTTAATGAGTAAACCTGAAAATGATAATAAATCATAGTGTTCTATTTTAAATAGCCATCCACTTTATATAACTAACCTTACCCTATTCTAGTCTTTTATGGTTAATTGGCCCAAATTTGGTACACTTTTAAAAGGTATGTAATGATAGTCATTAATATTCAATGTATATATGTGAAAATGAAACCAAGTAACTTGAGGGTATATATGGGTAGGGTTGGGGAAATAGGGGAGAACAATGCAAGGGGTGACATTGATCAAGAAGCATTATGCTAATAAACTGATTTGTTGAATTGGAACTGTTTTGTACAACTACTTAAGGATAATTTTTCTAAAACATTAAAGCTATAGAATGACCAAAAGGAATCATCAAATCTCTGAATTGTGAAAATCTACAATTTAAAACTAAAGGAGGAAGTGGCGCTGTAGCTCAAGTGGTAGAGCGCTGCCTTGAGCTGAAGAGCTGAGGGACAGCGCCCAGGCCCAGAGTTCAAGCCCCACGACCGAAAAAAAAAAAAAAAAAAAAAAAAACTAAAGGAAAAGTGCATTAAATGAGAAAGTTATAGCAATGATTTCACGTGTCCATCTGCTCAGTGTTAAGGTTCTTGAGAAGTGTCCTAAGTGAGAAACTCTCATCCCAGTAAAATATGAGAAAATGAAATGTCTGTTTGCTTTAACGCACAGTTTATAAAGTTTAAGATTAACCTTCAGACATTTCCGAATTTTTCAGGCTAAAAATAAATCTCAAGTATTTGGGTCAACAAAAATAAACATGATGAGGAAAGGGAGAAATTTTAAAAAATCAACCAGCAAAATGAGAGTAGTAGCATACTTTCTAGAAAGCTTACATCTAGGAACAGAGTCATAAATCCCTACACTTAATCCTCTTAACAGAAGGAAATAATGCTAACATCTAAAACCTAGGCTTTCCAGAAGGTACAATGCAGAATTATACCAATCAAAAATCAATTTATATATACCAGAGGCCAAACAGTCAAGGCAATATGTGTACAGTATCTCCTTACAAGGATAATGTATGAGCTGGGCGCCGTGGTGCGCACCTGTAATCCCAGCTACTCGGAGGGCTGAGCCCAGAGGATCGCTTGCCTCCAGGAGTTCTGTGCTGCAGTATGCTATGCAGATGGGCATCAATATGGTGACCTCCCAGGAGCAGAGGAACACCAGGTTGCCTGAGGAGGGGTGAACCAGCCCAGGTGGGAAGGATAATGTGTGACTCACACCAGCCTTACAGTGATTTCCAATTTTCTTATCTGCATCTATTTTTGAAACTAATGTTATACTGAACTCATTTAAATGTATATTCAGCCATATTAAAAGCTTCACTGGCCAGACTCTGGTGGCTCATGCCTATAATCATAGCTACTCAGGAGGCTGAGATTTGAGGATCGCAATTCCAAGCCTGCCTGGGCAGAAAAGTGCCCATGAGACACTTACCTCCAATTATCTACTTGAAAACCAGAGTGGCACTGTGGCTCAAGCGGTATAGTGCTAGCCCTGAGCACAAAGAGGCTCAGGGACAGTGCCCAAGCCCAGAGTTCAATCCCCATTACTGACAAAAAAAAAATTGAGAGCTGGGAATGTGGCTTAGTGGTAGAGTGCTTGCCTAGCATGCATTAAGCTTTAGGCTCGATTCTCAGTACAACATACACAGAAAAAGCCAGAGGTGGCACTGTGGCTCAAGTGGTAGAGTACTAGTCTTGAACAAAAAAAGCTCAACAACAGTGCCCAGGCCCTGAGTTCAAGCCCCAGGATTGGTAAAAACAAACAAAAAACACCTATGTGCATGCATGAGCATGAATATGCGTGCACACACACATACACACACACACTCATTATGATATGCTCGGTGGGAGTCTTCTATCAGTGATGTGGACGCCTATTGTTACCTCAATCCTACTTTAATGCCGTAATCTCTTTGTCTTTCTCATCAGTCACCATCTCTATTTTCTTTTTTTTTTTAGTTACTGGGGATTGAACTAAGAGGACTTGCACACATTAGGAAAACACTCCACCAGTCCTGGAGCTATATTTATATTCCTAGCCCTTTATATTCATTTCCTATGGTCCAGAATCTGTTGGAAATCAACTGATAGTTCCTTTCCTAAACATTTCTTTACTATGGGCCTTTAAATGGACACAGTTGAGGCTGCACTAACTTCTAAACAGCAACTTGGCAATTTCCTGCTTCAAATGACTAGTTCTAAAAAGTGACTGAAAGAAAAGGCCGGAGGAAATCCAGGAAATCCAGCTTTGTTTGGGAAGCCAAGTGAGAAGACCCTGTGAGCCAGAGTACTACAGGAGCTCAACTTCATTGTTCACAGCCACAAAAATACTAAGGAGAAGCCTTTGCCATGTCTTTGTTGTTAATAATAACAAGCTAAAAAGAACCGAATTTGCCCCTCTTCCTTCCAGGAACACTCACATCCATACCCACCCGGCAGCTAGCCAAGTAAGGAATGGGCAACCTCTTCAGAACTGAACAAAAAACATTTTCATGAACCAATCCACTGAAACACCTGTCACGGTGTTTCAAACTAAACAGTGAGCAGGGAAAGAGTGGGAAAACAGAGAGCAGGGGGAGCTGGCCTCACTCGGCCTTCTGAGCTCTGAGCAGCCTTCTCGGCCAAGCAGGTTTTCAAAGTAGCTTCCAGCCAGCCTGTGACATGTTGGAGGCCCCTCCACACCTCTCTGCCTCAGGAACAAGAGCCCAGGAAGGGCTGGGAAAGGCACAAGCAGAGAACGCCCTCCAAAGCTAGCCTCCACTATTCAGGGGCTCCTAAGCAACATCTGTGACTAAAGCACGCTGCACCTTTCCATCTTCCTACGCTTCTCCCTCATCTCCTACAATACTAAGGGGGCGGCATGCTGAAAAGGAGCTTCACTTTTCTATTTTACGTAGCCAAACACCAAACTGCTTACACACTAGCATTCATAAACAATAATTTAGAGGATGTTTATTTATTGTATACAGTCTTTCAACTTTGTAAAATTTTTATCATAAAAAGGGGGAAGAAGTCTTTCTATATCTTGAGCTCATGTCCAATGTCTAATTTCACATCCGTGAGTTCTACATATGAGAAAGCATACCAGCATACATGAGCATCATGTAATTCAATGCTACCACAGAAAAGGTGTTCCTCATCATACAGGCTACAAACATCTTTGAAACAGTGAAAAACCAAATATAAGGCCTAATTTAATCAGAATTTCACCATTGGTAGCTAGTACTCTGGAGCCAAGCACTGCATACTGGGTTACTCACAGCTTCCTGAGAGCTCTGCCTCCGCGGCCAGAGTGGAGGTGCCTAGAGCCCAAGTGTCAGAGGCTATTTTCAGTAAACAGCAGGAGGCCTCACTCAGAAATGGTAAATAGGACCACATCTCTCCTGGGACCACATGCCCAGGCCCTCAACATCACCCCCTAAGTGGTGTTCTTGGGAAGTGAGGAAAACTTGCCCTAGAGTCCTAGCAGGTTCAAAGCAACAAGTATGACACTGTCATAGTAACCTATGTGACTGAGACTGAGATCCCTGAGGGGGCTGGAAGAGAGGTCTTAGCCTCCCAGCTGAGGATGACCACCCTGCTGAGTAATGTATGAAGTGAGTGTGAGCTCCTGAAAGGCACCTATCCCTTTACCCCATGGGCCTCCCCAGCCCGACTGCAATAAAGCACTGTTTCTGCCTGTTGTATAGGCTGCAAAGTGTTCAGTAAATTTACAATGTTTTGATTTGTTTTGTAAAACTAGTTCAGGACAACCCTCTAACATAATGCTTGGCAAGTCCAATGTGATACCTTCCGTAAGAATTCCATTAAATCCATTAAATCCACAGTGTCATCTAGTTGGATGACCTGACTCACAATCAGATCGCTTTAATTCAACCACCTTTCTCATTGCTAGTTACACCATCCTGGAGTGAGGCTGGCTTGGCAAAGACCTTGTCAGATGGCACTCGAGGAATTCACCACCAGATTTCTTTTCTGACAGCTACTCCTTAAATGCAGACTCAGCCACATCCTTGTTAACCACCTGGAAGAGCCCCACGCCTGTGTGGGATAAAGTGACTGCCCTGTCCAGACCCCCCCTTACCTCTGTACACATACATGTACTTATTAAAATGAACCCCCTTGTACAATTAAATAGGTTCTTAAAAAGTAGTCCAAAAATTATTTCTTTATGAAAACAAACATTCCAAAAGCCAGCAGCCAAAAGCTAGGAGAGTAATATTTAGTTAACGAAAATAACTTATGGGTACTAAAAGTCTACTTTTGAACTCTAGAGAAAATTTTTAAAAGACCAGTAGGAAGAGCCAAACTCAGTGGCACAGCACACACATACCATCACGCACAGCCATTGAATAAAATCCTTATCATCAAAATCACTACGAAAACGATAACAAGATAAATATTCTCTCTAAGCTGGGCACTGGTGGCTCACACCCATAATTCTAGCTACTCAAGAGGCTGAGATATGAGGATGACAGTTCAAGGCCAGCCCAGGCAGAAAAAGCACATTGAGACTCTTATCTCTAGTTAACCACCAAAAAGCCAGAAGTAGAGGTGTGGCTCAAGTGGTAGAGTGCCAGCCTTGAGCACAAAAAGCTCTCAAAGGATATGACCTGCTCCCAGCGTTCAAGCCCCAGAAGTGGCACAAAACATTAAAAAACTGGCATTAAAAAATAACTCAAAGAAAGCAGGGCATCGGTGGCTCACGCCTGTAATCCTAGCTACTCAGGAGGATCACAGTTCAAACCCACCCGGGCAGGAAAGTCTGTGAGACTCATCTCCAATTAACCACCAGAAAACTGGAAGTGGTGCTATGCTCAAATAGTAGAGTGCTAGCCTTGAGCTAAAGAGTGCAGGGACAGTGCCCAAGCTCAGAATTCAAGCCTACAACTGACTAAACCAAACCAAATGACCCAGAGATCCTGAAATCAACTCCATTAAATGTGTCTTGAGTGCTTTCCGCATAGTAATGTTAAAAAAAATAAATATATAAACTGTAAAACTGGCATAAAATGGCAAATATGCCAAAATATTTTATGTTGCAAGAATGCTTAAATAAATAAAAATTATGCTGGGTACCAGTGGACCACACCTGTAATCCTAGCGGCTCAATGAGCTGAGATCTGAGGATCACGGTTCAAAGCCATCCCAGGCAGGAAACTCCATGAGACTTGTTTTTTGGGTCAGTCGTGGGGCTTGAACTCTGGGCCTGAGCGCTGTCCCTCAGCTCTTCCGCTCAAGGTGAGGGCTCTACCACATGAGCTACAGTGCCACTTCCAGTTTTTCTGAGTGTTTATTGGAGATAAGAGTTTCACGGACTTTCCTGCCAGGGCTGGCTTTGAACCGAGATCTTCAGATCTCAGCCTCCTGAGCAGCTAGGATTTCAGGTGTGAGCTACCGGCGCCCGGCTTCCGTGAGACTCTTATCTCCAATAAACCACTAGAAAACTGGAAGTAGCTCTGTGGTTCAAGTGGCAGAGCACTCGCCTTGAGCTGAAGAGCACAGGGACAGTGCCCATGCCCAGAGTTCAAGCCCCACGAATGACAAAAAATATATATAAAGTAAATAATTATTTTACTCACCACATGAATGGTCACAGAGAGACCAAAATAAAGGATATGAATCACCAAGAAAACAATACTACTAAAGACTGGTAACTTAAAATCACCAATTATCTGATCAAAATCTCTAAGAGGAATGTGGGGGGGCGAGAAGGGGGGAAAGGTTGGAAATCCAAATCTCTATACAGTTCTTTTTTTCTCTTCTTTCTCTACCAATCGGTTAATCCCTTTCCAGTTACTTCTTATTCTCTTTATCCCACCCACATTACACATTTGGGTTTCTTAGAATATTTTGTCCTTTTATGATCAATTCCAAAGTGGAAATAAATGTTAATAGTGGGCATTTGATTAATATACAGGTTTTCTTGAGTGTCTACAGGCCCTGTTCTTAACTCAGTAAGGACAAGACCCAAGACAAATCCCTCTACTGAGTTATGGGTTCACTGTGGTTTTATTTGGGCTTTAGGCTCATTTCTAAACCTAGAATCTTGGTTTCCAATGAGGAACTTTAATGGACCCTTAGCAAATTCAGGATACCCTTAAGTTTGCCCAAGTAGGCAATTAGGCTTCCTCTCCCTTAACTATAACCCAAAGGTGCTAAATTAATAAACCCCTACCTAGCCACCTGAAAAAAAAAACAACTTCTGAATTAAAATGAAGCCTAATTTTGCAACCCAGGTTAAATCAGAAGATTAAGGCCTGAGAGCATCTATTCTTGCATTTTACCCTCCAATTGTCCAGCCCTCTAATGGCTACAGGCATTTCTGTAAAGACACCTAATTAGCCACGAATTACAACACCGGTAACCAATTTCAAGATCACAGATCACATTCTCCCCAAACACAAATCTGCTAATTAAGTTACATGAAAGTCTAGCTAACAGGCAATTTGGACCTGACATTTACTCACCTGAAAGTACACTTACAGGGTACTCAAATTCACTACAGCAACTATTCCTCATGGACAGCACCATTACACACTGGGATAATTGTAGTTAAAATGTAACAAAGCAGAAAGAGACTTATCTCCACGATTCAGGCATATCAAGGAAACAAAAGGATTCTCCCTGCCAAACCAAGGAATGGTTCATAGGCAACTGCCTTGGCTTATGAATCCCCCTTCAAGTACTGACTGGTTAAGCTAAACTAGTAACACAAGAGAATCACAGAACACACACACACAGGTACACATATCTGACTTCTACTCTCAGGAACACAATTTGATTTCATGGCTTTGCCTCTTTTGCACATTAACTTCACTTTTAAACCTTCCCACTCAGGCTGTAAATCCAGTACTTGGAGGCAGACACAGAAGAATTACTAGTTCAAGGAGAATTACTAGTTCAGCCTGGGATACATACTGAGTTCCAGGCATGCTATGCAGGATGACCCTATTTGAAGAGGGCAAAGAAGAAAAACAAAAACAGAACGAAAATCTTCCCACTTATTCTCATAAGAAAAAAGCGTACAACACCAAAGAAACTTTGCTTTATCATAAAAGCTAGCTTACAATATGATGTAAATTGGGGATTTTTAAATTGGGGTGGGGTTGGGGTATGAACAGGATGGTACATGTCTATAATTTGAGCTACTCAGGAGGCAGAAATTAGATGATCCCTGATTCAAGGCTACTCATGAAAAAGTTCATCAAACAAGCCAGGTGTGGTTCATATGTATAATCCTAGTTACAAAGCAGGTATAGGTAGGAGGATCATAGTCCAAGAATGGCCAAGGCATAAATGGGAAATTAAGTAAAAAGGCTGGAAGGTATAGCTCACTTGGCAGAGTGCCTGCCTAGCACAAAGGCCCTGAGTTCAAATACTGGTATATTCACAAAATAAATAATTTATAAAGAAGGTCCATCCAATCAAAAGGCCAGGTTCCATGAGCTGGCAAAGAAAATCTGCAGAACTGGTTGTGCCACACAAGGTTGGCAGCTGCACAAAGCTGCAAGCTGACAATCTGGGACACCTCTGTCATGGTGCTGCACAACCTGTCCCGTACAAAGCACCAGCCAGATTTTTTAAAGTTACTTCTAACAAGCCTGGGAGTAAGGAGAAAGAGGGGTCAAGGCATTCATTAGGATTGACACGAGTATCCCTAATTATGTTTGTGTGGTCATTCCCTGCTTCCTGCCAAAATGACCTTAATCCTAGTACCTCAGAATAAAAACCTGATTGGAAACAGGATAGTTGCAGGTGCCATTAATTAACATGGGCCATACTGACAGCGAGTGGCTCTGAATTCAGTATAACCATTGTCCTTATAAATGGCCTTGAAGACACAGCTGCACAGAGTCTATCATGATGATGGAGGCAGAGACCACAGTGATGCAGATTCAAACTAAGGGAACCCTAAGAGGACCAGTGGCTGGCAGAAGCTAGGGAGGGCAAAGGAGCCACCCATACTCTGTAGTCCTAGCCTGCCTGCACCTTCACCTCGTCGACCTCTGGCTTCCAGACAGAGACAGAACATAAATTTTTGTTGTTCTAAGCACCCAGTTTGTGGTGCATTATTACATCAGCCCTAGGAAACGTAAGAGACCACATTTAACTTGGCTTTCTTCCTCTTTCTTCCTCTTTCTGTACACTAAGACCCAGCCCCCTCAGTTGGCAAATGTTTCCACTATACCACAAAAAAGCCCCAGGGAAGCCCCCAATCTGTGGGGAGCCCCCTCACCCCTATAAAGGGACACTTGACAGGCCTTGTCCCAATCTTAGTCTCTACATTTCCTGGCTGCCTCAGCTGGCCCCACCCTGCTCCTGGACCTCGTCACAGATGGAGGGTGGAAGGGGAATGTGGAAATCCCTTTCATAGTGAGTAGTTCCTGAGCTATGTCACCCACCCGTTTCTTCCTTTTTTTTTTAAGTCAGTCGTAGGGCTTGAACTCTGAGCTTGGGCGCTGTCCTTGCGCTTTTCGGCATTTCAGCTCAACTCGAGCACTCTACCGCTTGAGCCACAGAGCCACTTCCGGTTTTCTAGTGGTTTATTGGAGGTAAGAGAGTCTCACGGACTTTCCTGCCCGGGCTGGTTTTAAACCGCTATCCTCAGATCTCAGCTTCCTGAGTAGCTAGGATTACAGGCGTGAGCCACTGGCACCCCAGCTACCCACTGTTTCTCACTAAAGTTTTAGAACTCTTCTTTCTACCAGGGTGCCAGTGGCTCACACTTGTAATCCTAACTACTCAGGAGACTTGAGATCTGAGAATCACAACCAGTTCAAAGCCAGCCCAAAGAGTAAAGTCCGTGAGACTCTTATCTCCAATTAACCACCATAGCCAGGCACAGAAAGCACGTACCTATAATACTAGCTACTCAGGAGGCTTAGATCTGATGATCGAGGTTCAAAGCCCATGCAGGCAGAAAAATCCTGGTGAGAATCTAATCTCCAATTAACCACTGGAAAACTGGGAGTGATGTAGCTCAACTGGTAGAGTGCTAGCCTTGAGCACAAAGAGGCTCAAGAGACAGTGCCCAGCCCCAACTTCAAGCCCCACAACTGCTCCCCCCCCCCAAAAAAAAACCCCACAAATTATCCACCAGAAAACTAGAAGTTCTGGCCTTGAACAGAAGAGGTCAGGGGTACCACCCAGGTCCTGACTTTAAGTCCCATCACACACACACACACACACACAAAACACTTCTTTTAAGAACTGGGCTAGAAGACTGATGTGTTCACACATACCATCCTGTAATGAGTAGTCACTCCTATATGATAACTGAGCCCTTTTGTTACCAGGCCAAGGTTTTCTGCCAGACTCACTTCCCTTATAACGAAGTAATTCACCTTGAGAAGGGTCCTCTGTTCACCCTGGAATTGTCTGATGCCAACCTAACCCATTCAACTAGGCAGGTTAGGGCATGCTGGACCCAGAGGGCATGCCAATGCTCACCTGGAATCCCATCACATACCCCATTATCCATGACAGACTTCCTTCAATCTGAGGCAGTACAACCAGATAGTATGTGAATAGAGTATGTATGTGAGCCAGGTCATCAGCTAAAACCTAAGCCAGCAAGGATGGACAAAATTTTAAAACAACCTTCATTTCCCAATTTCCATCCACTGCTTAATGAGAGGCCATTTTGGTTCCTCATTATTTAATCCCTATGAAAGTGTATGCTGAAATGTGATTCCTCAAACTGGAACCCATGAGACTCACCAGGAGGGCTGTTCACAGAGATCCTCTCCCCTGGGCCTGACTCAACAGACCTGGGTGGAGTCTGAGAACTCCATCCCCTAACAAGCTCCCAGGTGATGCCAAGGGGAATCTGCAGGACAGGCACACTTGGAGAAGCACAGCTCTCAAAGGCTCTCTCCACACAGAGCTTTAGTGACTCACTTGGCAAGCACACTGAGCTGATGGCTTCCTACCATCCATCCAGGCCCCTTTTCCAGCTAAAGCAAGACTCTGCTACAAAGCTAATTGAGCAGTTCCCCACCTCCTATACCAGTGCAAGAGTGGAGGTGAGCAAAGACCCACTTCTGTCCTACAAGGGAACTCTACTGAGGTGCTTCTAAGCAGAAAATACCAGAGAAGGGTTCTTCTCACCTGTTCTGGGCGAGCCCTCTACAGCTCTCCTGAAATGTGAGGAAGCTGGGTGACAGGATGGGCACAGCCAAGCAAATGGGCAGAAAGGAACTGGATGAGCAAATCCACCCAGAGCCACCTTGCCCCCTGGCTTCTTGTTAGGTGACATAATGCATCCTTATTGTAGGAGCTGGTTGAGTCAGGGTTTTCTGTTACCTGCTGCTGAAAATAACCACAAAGCAAACTAACAGGACAGCTCACCCAAGGTCTAAGGGCACTCTCTCCATACATATAATAGCGTATGAGCCTAAAATGCCACATATAAAATTTCCAGATTGTTTCAAAGCTACACAGCAGAATGTTCACAGAACACCAAAGCTTCCAACAGTGTGTTATACTAATGGAGAGATCAAACACATAGCAAAACTCTGTTGAAATCTTATAAAAACCATGATCATTTTTTCCAGGGTTTTACCAGGAGCTTTATATAAAACTCTGACTTAATAAAAGACAAAAAACAAAACTCAGTTGCTTCCATATATCAATGTTAGACTTCTCTTACAGGAGCAGATGGGCTAACACTAGAAAATGGTTACCTAACCTATCTCCCCATATATACAAAAGAGCAAGGCAGACAAGTATACAGAGAAAGAGGATGCCTAGGTTCATGTACCTGTTTTGATATGTAATAGCTCTGTAACATTATAATTTTATCTTTATGAACCTATTCATCATCTATAAAATGGAATTGCTACTACTTGGTCATTTAAGGACAATACATGTGAAAGTACTCTGTAAACCAGAAGTTCTAATACCAGGCCAATTACTTAAATGCAACTTTAGTAGATTAAGTGGATCTAACGTGACCTGATTTGAAAAGATAAAGATTAATCATGATCCCAGAAGAATTTGAAGTATATATACATCTGTCATAATTATCATCTAGAAAAGCAATGAGATGATAATTTAAACTGAACTTTACTATTATAATTAACAGTGGCCAACTAAAGAAACCAAAACCCACAAAGTAGCACAATCCTAAAAGTCAATGTTCTCCTACACAGTATGGTGTCAATTCACAATGGTCGATATGGAAGACCCCATCTCACAGGGACCAAATCATCTTTCCCTATAAAAGGAGCTGAGTTTAGCCCATCAACCATGTGTCTGTCAGAGCCATGATTTCCAAAGGAAATACTTGCACAAGGTGAGTACCATAGAGATTAGAGGGAGGGGAAAAGCAGGTAGAGCTCTAAACTTACACTTAAACAGGGAAAGGAATATGTGTATTTGAGAAGACAACACCAAGAATTAGACAGTCATCTTCTGGAGAATAAGGAAAAATCAGTGAGTGATTTTTAAATGATTAGAAATTCTTAATTTTTATTCTTAAAAGAACTGTTATGCTTTTATCAACTGCATCTCACTACATCCCAGAGCTTTGGAAAACAAAGAACTACAAAAAGCAAGTAAGACTTTTTCTTACATCATTTATAAACTAATTGCAATGGTTTCTCTCAAACAATGGTTCTAAAAACACAGACCACAGCTTGTATGAGATACCATCTGGACTACTATAGCAATTATTTGTAAAGTGACAACATTCTTTGTTACACTGAAGGAAGTCACTATTACCCTTGAGTCATATTTCACATGTGAAAGACTCTTAACAACAAACTAATCAGTTGATGACAACTCATTGAAAATAAGTAACAAGTTCCCAGGAGACTCCATTATTTTAATATCAGTGTTCCTAGACAGAGAACACTGCCTTGGGAAATGATATGGATCCTCTGAATGTTGAAAGCCAAAGCTGTGCTGCCACTTAAGGTAGTAAGAAGCCTGGCATCATTATGGTTCTACAACACCTTTGTAGAACTCCTCAATACTGCTGCTAAGTCACTACCTCATTAAGAGAAAGCCAAAGCACAATGCCACTGGCAGAAGTAAAAAATGGGAACTGAATGTGATACATAAAAATAAACTATCAGTCTGACCTATAGCATGGCATACAGAATGAGTCTTTCAGACTTGAAATAAAGCCTTCTAAAGGCAAAGTCAGGAATATTGTAATTCTAGCTGAAACCAGATTAACTATATTTCTATACAAAACCATGCAATCCCATGTTTTTGTTTCATTAGTACCAACATTAATGAGTGTTTTCTCCATTCCTATTCTAGATTGTGTTCAAAACAGAGGATTAAAAAATTAGTTGAGAACCGGGCGCTGGTGGCTCACGCCTGTAATCCTAGCTATTCAGGAGGCTGAAATCTGAGGATCGCGGTTCAAAGCCAGCCCGGGCAGGAGAGACTGTGAGACTCCTATCTCCAATAAACCACCAGAAAACCAGAAGTGGCGCTGTAGCTCAAGTGGTAGAGTGCTCGCCTTGAGCTGAAGAGCTGAGGGACAGCGCCCAGGCTCAGAGTTCAAGCACCACAACCGACAAAAAAAAAAAAAAATTAGTTGAGAAAGTGGCACTGTGGCTCAACGTGGTAGAGAGCTAGACTTGAGTGAAAAAGCTCAGAGACAGCATCCAGATTCTGAGTTCAAGCCCCACAACAGACCAAAAAAAAAAAAAATTACTTGACCAAGTGCTTCTTCAATATAAATACACAAGTCAGGCACTGGTGGCTCATACCTATAATCCTAGATACTCAGGAGGCTGAGAGCTGAGAATTGCAATTTGAAGGGAGCCTTGGGCAGGAAAAGTCCATGAGACTGTTACCTCAAATTAAAGCACCAAAAAAGCTGGAAATGGAGCTGTGGCTTCAGTGATAGGGTATTAGCCATGAACAGGAAAGTTTAGACATAGCATCCAGGGCCTGAGTTCAAGCTTTAGGACTGGCACAAAAAAATAAAAAGTAAAATATTAATTTAAAAATACACAAATGAACACAAAGCTAACAACCATAGGGTTTGTAAAAAGATTTATCTGAAGTAGCTCAAACTTTCAATGAAAGATTCTGATCCTAATATACTTTTCTAGTATCTTTCAACTGAAGGTTAAATAATTATACAAATAAATGTCTAAGCTTTGCTTAAAAGAAATTCAAACCCTAAATTTGAAAAATGTGTAAATATTTTGTGGTTGAAGAACAATTTTAATATATACCATGAACCTTGTTTAAAAGCCTGTTCTGCATTAAGAAGAAAGTCTAAATTATAAAGTATATTACAAAGAAAATTCTCTACATTATTACAGCCAGGAAACCCATGACTGAACATTCATTCTGCAAACCTCTCAAGACCCACAAGACCCTGAAGAAGGTACCATGAGTTTGTACAGAGCTATTATCCATTCTCTTTACAAACATACCAACTTAAGCTGGGCACTGGTGGCTTACTTTGTAATCCTATCTACTCAGGCTGAGATCTAAGGATCATGGTTCGAAGCCAGCCTGAGCAGGAAAACCCATTAGACTGTTATTTCCAATTAACTCCCAAAGAAGCTAGAAGTGAAACTATAGCTCAAGTAGTAGAGTACTAGCCCTTCCTCAAAAAAGCTCAGGGACCCATGCTCCTGAATTCAAACCCCAGGACCGGCGAACACACACACACATACATACATACACACACATACACACACACATAACACACACACACACATGTGCACGCACAATATATGACTCAAAAATCCACAACAGCAGTACTGTGTTTTCAACAGCAAATGCATACTTGGACATGAAGAATACATAAAATACAAGTAATTAACTGAAAAGATTAAAAAATTTAACAGCTCTTTCACGTACGTGCTAGTTACTCTGTTGAAAGACACTTAGGACTTTGGGCATTCTGTAAACGGCGATTTCCTACCAGAGGAGAAAGCCCGGTGTTAACAAGTTCTGGGGCTTTGTGCAGAAGGGAAGGAAATCACCTCGTGGGATAAGGAGACTCACAAGAAAACTAGGGAGACCAATAAAAAATGTGAAACCCTATCAACAGGTAAGGGAATTCAATTCCATAAAGATGAACAAATATAGTGAAGAGTACTTGCCTTCCCACGGGGACTCTGCACTCCTTCCTGCCTGCACTTGTATCTACAATTGGACCTTTCAGCTGAAAGGTCACCGACATTCTGGATCAGCTTTTAACTCAAAACTATTTCAGGAGATCATACTTAGATACTGTGCCCAATCAAGTTTAAGTCTGAAAAGCAGGGGAGGAGGCAAGGTGCCGAAGTGTAGCTCAATGATACAGAACTTGGTGCCATGCACAAGGCCTTGGGTTCCAACCTCAGCAAAAAAATCCCGACAACACACACCTCTTCATACCTACCCAGTCTGTATCTATGACTTTCATAACCAATTTTTAGAGCTGGAATAATGCACTATTCATATTTTGCCAATGCTTCACGTTTCATACTCTAGCAAATACTACCCTCTCCAGTAAAACTTATCAGAGATTCAAACATAGAAATCAGAAAAACTTTCCACAGTGGATCAGTTCTACTAAGAGTTAAAGTCTGCTCTCATCACTGAGTTCCCAACAGCAATCTTCCTTTTTCAGAGTAGATTACTGTTGATATTTGAGAACACCCTGGAGAAAATGAAGATGGAGAGGGAAAAAAAGTTTTCAAGTAGTGCTTTCCTGGCTTTCAACCAAATATAATTACTGAAAACCTGCAAAAGATGAAGTCAAGATAATACAAACAAAACCTTCACTGAGGCCAATTATCCTGAAAGCTTCCCCCCGACTGTGTCTAGAGGCTCCATGCCCAATCAGCATGGTCTGGGTCTGGCTCTACCTAAGCAGTCCCGGAGTGAGACATGGACACTTTGCCATCTACATTCTCCTCAGTGCTACCCATACTAAGGGGGTATAAATGGGAGACTCTTCTACAGTCTTTGTAATAGTTTGTCTAAGTGAATTTTTGAGAGAGATGAATTTGTTTCATTAAGTTGGTGAATGGCAACTCCACTGATTTCAAGTGTAACTGTCAAAAGTTGGCATTATGGCTTAGTTCTTAAAGTTAAAATCACAAAAAAAAGTTTTTTGAAAAGTACAAGAAAATACTAGTAACTGTACATGAAGACTAAAGATAAATAGCATGACAAACAGTCCTGGATTGTAACCTCAAGTATGAATATTCACAGGTTCACAGTAATGCAAACAACTAAGAGAGTGAGAAAATAATAGACAAACCTCCCATAGAGAAGAATTCTAAGTAATCTGTGTTACAGCTTCTACTTGAGAAGAATTCTAAGTAATCTGTGTTACAACTTCTACTTAATGACTTGATTTCAGAGTACAGTATGTCAAGAGGCTGGAAGCAAAGCAACTTCACCGTGGAGAAATCCCAATAGTTCCTTGGCCAGGTGGCCAATATCAGAGTGAGAAGTCATGCTGTATTACATACCCTTGACATCACAAAATGGCAACAGCAACTTGTATAACCCATGCCCAGGAGAAAAACATCAGAGCAACTGAAATTGAGGGACATTTTACAATGCTCTTCAAAATTGATAATGACACCAAAAAATAAGGAAAGCAACCATACCTAAGGAGACAGGACAACTTAAGACTAACATGGTATCTGGGATCTTAGGCTGAAGAACGCACCCTATTCAACAGGTGAAGACTTTGGATTAGTTTGGAATAGTGCTGGATTAGTTTCAGGGAGTAAACCTTTCAAACAATTAAATGGAGCTGAAATGAGATTGTAGGATGGCAGGAGTGGTAGGGAGTGTAGACAAATGAAATCAGAACCAAGGATAAATACAGCATAAATATGCAATGTACAGATGTGATTAAGGAAGTGCAAAGTGTGAAAGGAGTCTGGGGGCAAAGAAAAGACATGATGGGGGAGAATGATGGAAGGTGTGACTTTAATCAAGAAGCACGGAATACTTTAGATGGACACATTAAATTAAAAATCTTTTGAAGTTCAATGACCAAAAGTATCAGATTATTTTTTAAGTATAAATACCTATGAACTCATACTGCTACACAGCCTAAATATAACAGAATAGATAAATCTCTTATACAGAATTCCAAATAACTAGCACAGGTGAAGCTTAACTCCCATTTAAGAACCTATGGGTGGAAGGGACATTAAGGAAACACTGGTGACCTGCAAATAAGTGGAGTGTAGGCACAGTAGGGACTAGTATCTCCACAGTGGCAAATGGACCAGAGTACTGTGAGACCTTAATGGGGTAAACTTCCTGGAAAACACGCAAATTAGTATTGATCAGGTTATAAACCTCAATCTACTGAGGAGTTTTTAAATAAATGCAAAGATTGCAGCCTAAAACTACTCAGGAAGATATTTTCAGGGTGGAGGGGGGATGAAAATGTCCTTATTGTGATGATGTTTGTACAGCTTGGTGAACGTACTAAAAATCAGCTGAACACTTTAACTGTATAGTATGCAAATTCTATCTCAATAATTATTATCAAGAAATAAAGTAAAATAAAAAAATAAAAACAATTTTTCTTTTGATAAAATTAAATGAAATAAAAGTTTGAGAACACTGCAAACACTAAAGATCAGTACTACTTTGTACAACTTTAACTCATTCTTTATCACAAATACAAAAACTATATACACATACATATATGTACATATTCACAGATCCATATAGTTATAATGTAAAAATTATTTCTTCCTATAAGTCACTATATCTAAATCACCAATACAATTCTCCCTCAGCCTCCTCCATCTTTCACTTTATTGTGTCCAAAGATCAATAAGGTTAACATCTACTAGTATCTTTGCTAGAAAAGTGGTAAAAAAAAATAAATACTAGTTCTAATTAACAAGAAAGGATGGGGCTGGGAAGGTTGCTCAGTGGTAGAGCGCTTGCCTTGCATGCATGAGGCCATGGGTTCAATTCCTCAGCACCATATAAACAAAAAGAAAAAAGCCAGGGCGGATCTGGGCCCGGCTTCACCCTCCTGACGCCGAGCTGAACCAGGACCCGCCGAAATTAGGCAGCTGGAGTTTAATAAATGAAAAGGGGCTGGGGCTGCTGGTTCATTTGAACTGTTTATTGTTTGTTCAACGATTAGCAGAAGAATCCAGGACTAATGCTTGTGAGAAAAAGTGTGGAATCATTAGCAAGGATCACATTCTGGCTGCAGCAAAGGTAATTCTAAAGAAGAGCAAAGGTTAGAAGCCGAAGAAAATATTCTTGAATATTTTATACTTACTATTTTAGATGGCAGCAAATCATAAAAACATTTTTATATTAGTTTATATTATGATTATTAAAATACTGGTTAGATGAAAAAAAAAGAAAAAAGAAAAAAGCCGGAAGTGGCGCTGTGGCTCAAGTGGTATAGCACTAGCCTTGAGCTGAAGAGCTGAGGGACAGCGTTCAGGCCCAGAGTTCAAGCCCCACGACCGGACCCACCCCCCAAAAAAAGAAAGGAGTTTGGGGATAGCTGGTAGAGTGGCAAAGTATGTGCTTAACATATGTGAGGGCCTTGGGTTTGATCCCCAGCACCCAAAGAAAAGAGAAAAAGTCAAGACGCTGGTGACTCACACCTATACTTCTACCTACTTGGGAGGCTAAGCATGGAAAGATCCAACTTTGAGGAAAGCCAAGGCAGAAAAGTTCACAAGACCACTTCTTAACATATATCTGGGTGAAGATGAGATTCTATCTCATCTCACTACCCTACAAAATCAATGCCAGCTTCTCTTCAAAGTCCCCAGATTCTCTCAGCATCTCCAACTGCAGGACCTTTGTTGTAGGGCACTCCCTCTGCCCAAAACACTCTCCCTCTGCGTGCCTTAGTTGTTTCTGCTTCTGCTGGTGGTAAGTTTAAATGTTACCTTCAAAGAGGAGCCTCTTCAGCCCACCTGCCTTATCATTCTTTTACAAAAACCTAATCCTTGACAGCTCCGATCAATTACTACCCCACTACACACAGGCATAACGTGTTAAGTCAGATTCATCAGTCAAGAATATAAACACCACAAAGTCGGGGGGGGGGGTACACGTGGGGGAGAAAGGGATATTGCAGATATGATTAAGCACTAAGCACAGACAAAATCACCCAGAGGGCATCCAGAGGACAGGACAATATGGCAGGCAGGTATTCATTACCTCCCTTCTTTTCTTACCTCTGTTCCTGAGAAGGCTCTTCTACATCGTCTTCAGAATCGCCCTATTGAAAAAGAAGATGTTTTAACATGTGTTCCAAAGGAACATAAGCCAACCAAAACAGCAACTCAACTCTCCAATGACAGCGAGAGTGAGTAGCACTCTATCCCAATAGAAAAAGATGGAAGTGGCACTGTGGTTTAAGTGGTAGAGCACTAGCCTTGAGCAAAAGGAGCTCAAGGACAATGCCCAAGCTTAGAGTTCAAGGCCCAGAATTGGCCAAAAACAAAACAAACAAACAAAAAAACTATCAGTTTAAAATCCACAACCTAAACCTAACCTAATCTCAAAATGAGTCAGAACTTTTTTTTTAACATTTAAGTTTAATCACATAAAAGTTGGATGCTAATTCAAATCCCTGAGTATAGAAGACATAATTCTATTCAGCTCAGAATCCTCTTAATGAATACCTGATATATTTTGACATCAATGTAAAATAGGCTAGTAATTTTGTAAATTACATAAATACCACACTCAAAAGCTCTTCAGAAATCATCTGTCAGGGGTGGAAATCTGACCTTGCATAACACAGGTCAGGGTAAAAGGGTGATTGATTTAAACACAAGCAGAGGCTCTGGAAACAGAAACAAGAGGCCAAGTCCAACCCCTCGCCCTACGGGCCCCCGCCCCAGCCCCCACCCCACCCCCAACACACACATACACACATACACACACACACACACACACTCTCTCTCTCTCTCTCTCTCTCTGCTGGGTAGGCAGACAAACTCAGTCCCCATAACTGTTTCCTGAAGGTCCCGATTGCTCGCCTCAAGGACCTGGACCTTGTGGTTCTACCAACTTCTCCACCCTGTCTTGCGAAGCCTCCTGGCCCAGGTTCCTCTCCACTAAACCTCAGCCTAAGCCACCCTGAACCCCAAATCTGGTACTCTGTCCCAACCTACCACTCCATCACACCTGTAGATAGTCCAACAATGCTTTATTTCCCCAACACCAAGAGCCATGTGCTTTGCTCAGAAGTCTTAAGCCCATGCCTTTTAGGACAGACTTAAAATTCACAGTCCTATGTCCAAATGTTCTTGGATATATAAACTATCTCAAGCTCTGTTCCCTATAAATGGCTATGATACCCATGAGAGCTGTCATTGTGGGGGAGGAGGGCTGAGTGGCTTCTGACTGAATGGCCTCCCTTCTGAGGGCACCAGCACACACTTGTCCTCCTGGCTATCTTTAGGGTCACCTTGCACTGCTCTCTTCCCTTCTGACTTGCCTTTCTCCTCTATCCCTTCTTCTAGCAAATATCACCCACACTTCAATGTCCCAAGCCCAGGCTAGTGAAGCACACAGGGTTTTCTTTTTCATTTTACCATTGCTGGCCACACCAGTCCTGAGCATCATAGCAAACGCCACCCTTCCTCCAGATCTACTGTTCTCATTGTCTATGTGGCAGGGACTCAGTACTCAAGAACGAGCTGAGGTAGAACAATGAGGCCAGTCTGGTCTACATGACAAGACCCTGTCTTAATAACAGAAGAAACCTATGATGGGACCTTAGTGTTAGTTACATATACTCCGAGCTCTCTCATAACACGTCAGCATAGCCCAGCACAGGCCCTAACATACATACTAGCCTTGAGCAAAAGAGCTCAGGGACAGTGCCCAGGCCCTGACTTAAAGCCCCACAAATGACTACCCCCCAAGCAAACAAACTGTATCTTGTTGATTTTTGTCTCTAGGTCTGAGGTACATTTAAGCAGGCTCTGGCTCCAATGTAAAATGTAAATGTAAAAACTGAATTGCATTGTCTACCATGTGAGGTTCTGAGACGGGTCTAGTCATATACTCAGTTCCACACTGTCTCTAGGCATAGTCTTAAAGGGCAGGCACCAAATCCTCTAATTCTTCATCCCTTCTTGACAGTGCCTCAGGACCTTTGCAACTGCTATTCCAATTCCCTCTGTGCTTTCAGGGGCCAGCTCACAAATAGCCTTCTCAAGGTGGACTACTATGACCTCTTAAAAGGGAAACTCTCATCACTACCCTATCCTGCTGCTGTATTACATGTGAAGAGACTCTGAATAGACTGCACAATTCAACATTAATTTTGTCTCTTTCGTTACCCATAGACCTTCATTTAGACTGCAAGTAGCACACAGGCAGGTGCTTCTGTTTCCTGTACATCCCCTGCACCTAAAATCATGCTTAGCTCATGGACAGGCTGAATAAAAACCTTGGCGGCTGAATATAAACTGTCTCCTTAACTCTACTGGACAAAACTAGTTTTGAAATTTTATCAAACCACTTCTACATCAAAACAGAAAACAGTTATTTTCCTCTGCTATAGGAACTTTATCATCGCAGCATTGTTTCTTCTGGTTGTGACAATGACAAGTAATGTCATGGCTCAAAGCTCGGGTTCTGGAACCAATATTTCCCTGGGTTCAAGTCCCACTATCACTTTCCTATTGCCTCACACAAATCATTTAACTGCTCTGTGCCTCAGCTTCTTCAGCAGGTAGTAATGCACTGCTGTTTTTACTGTACCAATAGGAGTTAATGCTCTTCGAGCGCTTAAGGGATGCTGGCAGGGCACAGCCCATGTCAGCAATGTTGATAATGCAAGGAGGTTAAACCAAAAATAAACCTCTGTGACAAAATGAGTTCCAAATACTAGCCAATGATTCATGACTGGAGCAGCATGCTATTATTACATACCACAGTACCTGAGATGATAAAAAGAACCTAGACACCATTTCCTGTTTCACTTTCTACCAGTTTCCATTATCTATACCTCAGACCTAGAGACGAAAATCAACAAGATACAGTTTGTTTGCTTGGGGGGTTGTCATTTGT
The DNA here is from genome assembly GCF_000151885.1 of Dipodomys ordii. NCBI lineage: Eukaryota > Metazoa > Chordata > Mammalia > Rodentia > Heteromyidae > Dipodomys > Dipodomys ordii. Next base: position 2,122,218 of record NW_012267338.1, on the reverse strand, counting down.
GGGGCTTTAAGTCAGGGCCTGGGCACTGTCCCTGAGCTCTTTTGCTCAAGGCTAGTGCTCTACCACTTTGGGCCACATCTGGTTTTCTGGTAGTTAATTAGAGAATAAAATAGTCTCATGAGCAGGGCACCAGTGGCTCCTGTCTGCAATCTTAGCTACTCAGGAGGCTGATATCTCAGAATCATAGTTCAAAGCCAGCTTGGGCAGGAAAGTCCATTACACATCTCTAACCGCCAGAAAACCAGATGTGGTACTGTGGCTCAAACTGGTAGAGCACTAGCCCTGAAAGAAAAAGCTCAGGGACAGCACTCAGACTCTGAGTTCAAACTCCATGACCAATAACAATAACAACAAAGAGTCTCACAGACTTTCCTGCCCAGGTTGGCTTTGAACCATGATCCTCAGATCTCAGCGTCCTGAGTAGCTAGGATTACAGGTATAAGCCACCAGTGCAGGTTTCTCCTTTATTCTTGGATCCCAGGGGTTCATGGCCAAATGATCATTGTCTGTCCCATGAAAAAAGCCAGCCCAATCCAACAGGATTCCAAATATGTGCTGCAGAGTGCTTCTCCTACCTCAGCTCCATCTCCATGTCTAAACCTGCCAACACAGGGGCAACGCGAGTGTGTCTTCTCACACAAGTTCAAAGACTTCAACAAGAGATTTCAAGGCTGACCTTCTTGCTGCTGAGACTGATACAGAAATGTGGTTCTTACAGTAAGAGGAAATCAATAGGCATTTCAACTGCTTCAGGACTGTCTGGCTCAGCTCATAACTAGGAGTGGAAAAAATACTGGTAACTGCCTCAGCCCCACTGGGAAAACCTCCAGAGGTCTGAACCTTCAACAGCATTCTCCCCACCCTCCCTGCCCCCAGCCTCAGTGGTCCAAGGGAACCCAGCTGTGGCAACAGGAACACACAAGACAGAGCAAAAAATCCACATACTCAAGACATATTTAAACAACTCAGAGGAGAAAGGGTGATGATGCAAATGCAGGTTTGGAGCCAGGCAAAACCAGCCCTAAGCCACCAGCAAATAACCTAATGGTCTCACCTGGCCAAGGATCAGAATATAGACAGAGTCCCAGAGGAGCGAGCTGAGTAGAAGACTATGGGAGGACCAGAAGCCAGAGCAGATCTAGGGGACATCACCCAGGGCTTTAATATCAGGGAATCACAAGCAGATGGAAGGAAGGAAGAGGGCTCACAAAGTTGTACCCTGCACAGTTACTGCTTCCTTTCTCCATCATGGCCCTTTGACTCTCAGCACAGGAGAACTTACAGTAAGTTTAAGAAAGAGATCTTGGCTGGGAATGTTGGTGATGGTGGTAGAGTGCTTGCCTAGCATGCATGAAGCCCTGGGGTTCAATTCCTCAGTACCACATAAATAGGAAAAGCGAGAAGTGGTGCTGAGGCTCAAGTGATAGAGCATTAGCCTTGAACAAAATAAGTTCAGAGGCAGTGCCCAGGCTCTGAGTTCAAGCCCCAGAACTGACAAAAAAAAAAAAAAGAGGGGTCTTTTTTTGGGTGTGGGAAGGGGGAGGAGGGAAGAAGGGGGAGTAGTACTGATGTTTTTAACTTCAGGCCTTCACACTTGCTGGGAAAACACTCTACCATTTGGGTCATGCTCCCAGTCCTTTTTGCTTTATTTTTCAGATAGGGTCCTGAATTTTTGCCCAGGCTAACTCAGACTACAATCTGCTTACCTTCACCTTCCTAGTAGCTAGGATTACAGGCATGAGTCACAATGCCTGGCCCTAAATACAGCTTTTATGTTAATGTACCAAGTTATTTTATAATAGAATTACAAAAAGATCTCAATGCAGCTGGGCCTGGTTGAACATAGGCTTAGCACAATAAGGCCCTGGGTTCTACCAATTCAACTCCTTCAAAGCAGGAAATCCATTCATGTTTTCCAATGCTCAAGTCTATCGTTCGGCTGAGAGACCACCAATACAGTAGCTAAATATCAGGTGCTCACTGAGCTCAAGGCACTTAATCCTCATGAAATTAGCCCCATCATTCCTCCACACAGCAAATGGAAAAACTGAGAAAAAAAAAAAGGTGAACTGGGAGTGGTATATGCTTAACATTTTTCAGGTCCTGCATTCAAGAGAGAGAGAGCCAAAATTCATCAAGATTCACATCCAGAACACCTGATCATAGACAGACGTCTGCTAACTCATAACAGTTCAATTGTTTGATTTTATTAATGTCTAGTTATATTCATACTCTTAATGACTTAGAGGCCCATCAGAAAAGGAAAAATCAACAGTATACACAAGTAAGATATTGTACAAATGGCCATATCTTCTCTCTTCCTATTTTTCTTGTCACTGATGGCTTTTTAGGGTTCCAAGCCATTTTTCAGTCTATATGAACAGAAGGTGCAAGCTACTGACTAGTTAAGCAGAAATACATTCAAATTTAAGTAATTCCTGTAAATATTCTCTTTTCAACAGATACTTTATACACACACAAGAAAACCTCTGGAAAAAAAATTCAAAATACTTTGAAAAGAACTCCTTAAAAATAACTTCCTAGGTGCAGGGCACTGGTGGTTCACACCTGTAATCCTAACTACTCAGGAGGCTGAGGTCTAAGGATCATGGTTTAAAGCTAGCCTAGGCAGGAAAGTCCATGAGATTCTTATCTCCAGTAAACCACTTAAAAAATGGGAAGTACAAGTAGAGCTATGGCTCAATGTGGTAGAGTGCTAGTCTTGAGCACAAAGAGACTCAAGGATAGCACCCAGGCCCTGAGTTCAAGTCCCATGAGTGAGCCCCCCCCCCAAAAAAAAGGACAATTTCTTTCAGAATCCTCTGCAGCTTAAGACAGACATGAATTCCTTGCTCTGTCCAGGCACAAGCACAGGAGAATAGGATCTAAAAGAGAGACATAAAGCACTCTGAAAATTATTTTTAATAGTTTCACTTTCAATATAGCTTTGATTAAGTTTGGCTATCAATGCCTCCATAGTAAATGCTTTATAAAGACAGCTTCTCAATTCTTTTTATCTAAACAAACTATATTACACAAATAAACAAAATCAAACCTGAAATTAAGCATTTCCTAGAATAACTTTTGAGCCTAGAAAGTAATTGATACCACAGACCTTAGTATTTTCTTTTAACTGTATTTTTTTTTTGTCTTTTCTTTTTTGGTACTGGGGATCAAACCCAGGACGTTGAACTTGCTAGGCAAGTGCTTTGCCACTGAACACATCCCAGGCCAGACCTTGGTATTTTCATCTCTAGGCATTTTTACTATGTCTTCCACTAAAGCTCAACAATAAGAATCCTTAATTTTCTTTCCTTTTCTTCTAACCAGCTAAGAGATGGAAACGAGCTGAGTGAAAATGTTCATACACATACACACCAGCAGTTAACTAGGGTGGTTTTGCTCCCCCTGGGCAATGTCTGTAGACATTGGGGGGAGGGGGGAAGGTTTGAGGATTGGGGCCAGGTGTGGAAACATACTTGTTAGTCCCAAATAATGCAAGAGGTGGAAGCAGGAGGCTCTCTGGAGCCCAGGAATTTGATAGTAAGACCCTCAGACTTTAAAAAAAAAAAAAAAAGGCAAAGCAGTAAGGGTCTGGGGGCAGAGGGAAGAAGTGTCAATAATGTCTAACATCTATCAGGTACTGCTCAAGGTCCTAAAGTTCACCAGACAGACTGCCACAACAAAAAGTTCTCCAGTCCAAAACGTCACTCATACCACTATGGTGCAACTTCAGTATGCACAAACACAAATGTGGTTCTCTAAGTATGATTACAATTTCTACTTTGTTCTTAGCTTTCTGCACTTTCCAAACCTTGAACATCAGGCATGTGTTATTTACAATCAAAGGGGAAAAAAATCATCTTGGGGATAAACTGAGAAACTGTTCCCATGAAATCTGCAGCCCTTCAGGAAAGGCCCAGGAAAATTTCATTTCTAAACTCACCTCTCCACCTTGGGAAGCTGTTATTCATTAGTCCTGGTCAAAATGAGTATTTCAAATATTTCAAAACCAGAACTCTCAATGCTTCACAGGAGAAAGGTGACATGTAAAACTACACTACTCTCCCCTCCAGTGAAGTTACGGCTAGACACTGTTTTGAACCTTGTCACCAACATGGAAAGTAATGAGCAAGTAAATAACATAGCACACAAGCTGACTACTCTCTTATCATTCAACACACACACACACCCCCAAAATGCATTCCTGGGTCCTTTCGGCCGCTGGTCAACAACAGTGATGTTATACTTAAACATGTATCTTTGCAAGTCAATGAGAATTTTTTGTACAAGTGAAACCTTTCTTACAAAAAGCTTTGTAGCACCCTCTGTTGCAGCACAAAGTGCTCTATGCTAGATTCCCAATAATGTCTTAGTAATTACTTGTCCACAAGCAATCATTGTATCAGCGGTAGAGGAGGGATGTGAAAGTCAAGTTCTTAAGTAGGTAAACTCTAACAGGAATTAAAGGCACTTGGAGAAAATCCAAGATTACCATCCTTTAAAGTCGTATCTTCATCCCAAAGCTACTTAAAGCTAATGGCAAGTACCACTCACCAACATTCATGAGATCAATACACCCGTTGTGCCCAACCCTCCAGTGGCTGGCCATCCACAAGGCACCAGCTGGCTTAGAGAGAGTAATGTCCACCCAGGATCACTGGCCAGCTGCTAAGTGGGACCAATGCTGGGGCAGTGGCTGACTGGGTGCTGCCCTGTAGAGGGGACCTGGGCTCCCACTTCTGAACTTGGGGCGGCCTGACTGTTGCCCTGTCACATGGCAAGGAGAGGCGGCCAGAGGGCCACCGCTGCCAGGTGTTCGGGCTGGGGCGACCGACCGTTTATTTGCCTTGCAAAGTGGCCTGGGCCGGTGAGTGGGCCTCCCCGACCCCAGCCTCGCATGCCCTGTCACCTGGCCAGCCTCACCTGAGTGGGCAGCAGGAGTTCCCCTTCTTCGGCCTGCCACAGCTCCACCACGTTCGGCAAGGGCTCAATCGCTGCACCCAGAAAAATAAATACATAAAAACCGAGGATTTTTTTTTTTTAATGCACGGAAGAGAAACGCTTCCTGTTTGCCCAGCCGGCCCCCCCCCTCGGTGCCACCCGCCTCCCCAAAACAAGTCTCCTTCCCTCCTCAGAGTAGTGCCCCCCCCACGCCCGCGAGGGGCGAGCCGAGGGTGGAACACGCAAAGGTGGGAGCCCCACGGAGGGGAGAGGCGAAGGCGCACGGGCTGGGGGGGTCCAGGGGCGGCCCGGCTGAGGGAACAAAGCTGCAGGAAGCCGGGCCGCCGCGGGGCCCCGGCGCGCCACACAAAGCGGGGGCTGCGCCCGGGGCGCCGGGGCCCGCGCACAAAGGCTCCGGGGCGTGCGCGGCTAGCGGTCCCCGAACCCCGCGACGCCAGTCCCGGGGCCGGACCCGGGGACACCGGGATGGAGGAGCCCCCCCACCCTCCCGCGCGCCGCCCCCGGCCCCTCGCCTCCCCAAGCCCCTCACAGATCTCAACAGCTCCCCGGGAGGAGGAAGGGGGGGGCGGACGGGAGGGAAGCAGCACCCCGCGGCGACGGGCTGACCTTGTCCCTGAGCCCCTCCCGGGCGACAGCAGGGCAGCAGGACCTGGAAGACGCCCAGCAGGAGGTTCACGGCCGCGGCGGTGCGGCGGCCGCCGCCGGGTTGCGGGCGTCGGAGCCCCGCCATGCTGGGGGTGCTCGCCTCCTCTCCGGTG
>NW_012267338.1:2033503-2115802 GCF_000151885.1 Dipodomys ordii | reverse complement strand
GGTGGAGAAGCCTCTCCCGGGGCTTCCTGCGGACAGCCCTCGCGGAACCGGCCGGGGAGCGCAGGGCCAGCCGGCCGCCCGGAAGGGGCCCAGGGAGAAGCTGCGATGCTCACAGGAATAGGATAACCCAGCCCGGTCCTGTGTGTGTGCGCTGCCACGTGAGCCACAGCTCCATTCAGCCTTTTGCTGAGAGAGTCAGGACTTTCCCAGGTCTGGATTTGAACCAGGATCCTCAGACTTCAGCCTCCTGGGTAGCTAGGATTAGACGGGTCCAACTCTTCCAGCCAGATTTTTTCACACACACCCTAAGATCTGATATTTCTCTTAATATTCTGCCTTTCCCAACGACATAACAAGAGTTTATTATGGAATGATTTGACTAGTTGACTTACCTGAAGTATTAACAGTCTTAAGAGTACCTTGTATGAAATTCAGAGAACGTGAGCTTTGTGGCATGAAGTGATAGGGCATACACGTCTGTTTACATTGATCCTCTTATTTAATTGCATCTGGTGCCTTGCAGTCTAGACTATGGGAAAATGGTGGTTACATAGCAAGACATGCTGGAGAAGACCCACAATGAATTAGAGACCCTTCGTCCACATACAGTGCTGTGGACACAATATCACACTGTCGGATTAAATTGCCTCAGTCCTTGGCCAGACTTAACCTTTGAAATTAGCATAAATATAAATTGTACATGTGAATAAGTCATCTTGCACTATTCTTTACGGGTTTTTTTTTCTCCTGTATTCCTTTCCAGCATCTTCCTTTAGCAAACTCTCCATTCCCATCCCAATTGCCCTTTTTCTCTCTGCATTTAACTTCACCAGGTTTGTATTTGCCCATTGGACTCAAAGTCCTTCATTGTGGCAAAATACCTGCACTGGCCTGGGGCGTGGCTTGCCTAGCATATGTTGAGTTCTTGCTTCACTTTCCTGCACTAAAAGAAAAAAAAAAACACGTTTTTAAATGAAAGTTCTCATAAGGCCTATTTACTCTGTTAATTTCAAGTCTTCTTATGACTAAGGAAAACAAACCTAGATGAACAGGTCTTATTAAACAGTTCTGTTTTGTTTTGGTGCCAGTACTGGGGCTTGCCTGGGTGCTGTCCCTTAGTTTTTTTGAAAAAGGCTAGTGCTCCACCACGGGAGCCAGAAATTAATTGGAGATAAGACTCTCGTGCACTTTACTGTCCAGGCTGGCTTTGAACCAAGATCCCAAATAGCTAGGATCATAGGTGTATAGGTGTAAGCCACCAGCACCTGGCTTAGTAAACAGTTCTGATTAAAAAAAAAAAAAAAAGACATGAGCTGGGTGCTGGTGGCTCACACCTATAATTCTAGCTACTCAGGAGGCTGAGATCTGAAGATCTGGTTCAAAGCCAACCTAGTCAGAAAAGTCCTGAGATTCTTATCTCCAATTAACTACCAGAAAACTGGAAGTAGAAATGTGGCTTAAGTGGTAGAGTGCTAGCCTTGAGCAGAAAAGCTCAGCAACAGCACCCAGGACCTGGGTTCAAGCCCCATGACCCACAAAAAAAAAAAAAAAAGATGTAGTCAGGCCTCAGTGGCTCATGCCTGTAATTTTAACAACTCAGTAGGCTTAGATTTAAGGATTGCGGTTCAAAGTCAACCCCAGGCAGGAAAGTCTAGTTAAGTACCAAAAGGCCAGAAATGGAGCTGTGGCTCAAGTGGTAAGGCACTATCCTTGAACCAAAAGCTCAGGGACAGTGCCCACACCCTGAGTTCAAGAACCAGATCTGCCTCCACATACTCTAAAACCAAAACAGTTATGATGTAAAATTTTTTGCTGATGTATATTTTTATTTTTTAACTAAGGAAGTCCCATAGTAACAATGAGCTACTAAGAAATTAAGTTAACTAAGAAAGTCCCATAGTGTCGATGACAATAATGTCAGAGACAGAATAACTTGCCTAGAGCCACATCCAAATCTGCTCTTATTTGATCTCTTACTGAAATTTTTTAAGATTAGCCTGATTTCCCCCCCCTCCAAAATCGTGGTCTTGTAAACTTTACAAAGTGAGTAATGCTATTTGACGGTTGTTCACAAAGCCAGAAGCAGGTATCTATAGGGCCATGGGTTGGAGAGGGCTACAGCATTACACAGCTGTCTTCTTAGATAAATCTGACCTACTTTGCCTTCTCTGGAGGTATTTTTCCTGCTGACTCACAAACAACAGGAAAGTTACGGCCCACAAAGCAGCTTCCATAGTTTGAAATAAACTTGTTCTCCTGTGTATGTGTGCTATATTTCCATGATAGCCTTGGTCAGGAGTAGGTAGCGTCACAATATTAGAGCTGGAAAATTTGGGGAAATAGGCTGACTGCTTAATTTTACAGACTGAGGCCTAGAGAGGGTGAAAATATCTAAGCTAACGGGCTCCTTTAAGTGCAGAATCTATGTACTTATCTATACATTGAATGTTAACTGAAGAAAATTTAAACATGAATTATACCAGTATGAAAAATATATAGAGGGTCTGGGAAGGTGGTTCAGTTGTAGAGTGCTTGCCTTCCTCAGCACCACATAAGCAGAAAAAGCAAGAAGTGGCGCTGTGGCTCAAGTGGTAGAGCACAAGCCTTGAACTGAAGAGCTGAGGGACAGCTCCCAGGCCCAGAGGTCAGGCCCCATGACTGACAAAAAAAAATAATAAAATGAAAGTATATATAGAGACTAAAGCCTAAAAGAATCACAAAGGTGATATCATCATCAATTTTATTATCAATTTTTTTTGTTAGAGACACATAAGCTAACTTTTAAAAATTTTTAAAATTTTGTTCTGTCGGTTATGCGGCCTGAACTCTGAGCCTGGGCACTGTCCCTCAGCATTTCAGCTCTACCACTTTAGCTACAGTCCACTTCCGGCTTTTTCTGTTTATGTGGTGCTTAGGAATCAAACACAGGGCCTCATGCATGAAAGGCAAGCACTCTACCACTGAGCCACCTTCCCAGCCCCATAAGCTAAATTTTTTAAAGACAAGGCCTCAGCTTAATGATAGTGGACTTCACTACTGTGCATGAGGCCCTGGGTTAAATTTCCTACCACCAGGGGTAAAAACACCTGTAAATAGCTAAAATGACACTTGGTTTTAAATATGCATGCTGATAACAATGTTTTACCTGCTTTCACTCATTCTTTTATTTGTGATTTTTTTTTATATTTTTATTTTTGTTGGTCCTGGGCTTGAACTCAGCTGTGCTGTTGCTGAACTTTTTCAGCTCAAGGCTAGCCCTCTATCACTTAAGCTACAGCTCCATTTCCAGCTTTTTGGTATTTAATTGGATATGAGTCTCATGGACTTTCCTGCTCAGACTGGCTTTGAATTACAATCCTCAGATCACAGCCTCCTGAATAGCTAGTGTTACAGGCAAGAGCCACTGGCTCTAGGTTGTTTGTTTTTAATGAATATAGGTGAAAAACACACATCTTTAAATCCTACATAAGGGACTGGGAAGGTGGCTCAGTGGTAGAGTGCTTGCCTTGCATGCATGAGGCCCTGGGTTCGATTCCTCAGTACCACATAAGCAAAAAGAAAAAAGCCAGTGGTGCTGTGGCTCAAGTGGTAGAGCGCTAGCCTTGAGCTGAAGAGCTGAGGGACAGCGCCCAGGCCCAGAGTTCAGGCCCCATGACTGGACCCAAAAAAAAAAAAAAAAAAAATCCTACATAAAACTGACTGTGAAATGTTAAGTCCTAATCCCTTGTCTCTGACTCTGAAAAGATCTGACGTACACAAAATATAAAGATTCAATGAGATAATATATACTAAATATCTTGTTATTAGGCAATCAATAAATGCTAGAAATAATGCTGTCACTTACTCCTTTTGTGGAAACCTGCTACATCTTTCATTAATGTGGTAAACTGAATCAAGTGACCTGTTCATTATTGCATCTTTTTATCAGGTATACTAAAAAGGAGAATAACTCATGAAAATGTAGCTGTCTGTTGGCCCATTTATCTAACCATTATTAGTCTTAGCCTAATTAAAGCAATAAAATCAACCCCTTCACTAAGATACCACCACCATCATTGCTGTAGTCAAAGAAAACATGGGTCGTGTGTGTGTGTGTGTGTGTGTGTGTGTGTGTGTGTGTGTGTAGCCACAGCTCCCCTTCAAGCTTTTTGGTGATTAATTAGAAATAAGAGTATCATGAACTTTGCTGCACCAGATAGCTTCCAACTCTGTTCCTCAGATCTCAGCCTCCTGAGTAGCTAGGATAACAGAAGTAAACCACTGGAGCTCAGCAACAAATTATTTTTAAGATGTCAATGCTGATGAATAAACTGCATTCTGGCTATTGAATGTTTCTTGATTCCAGAATCAGTCTTGCACTAACATGTAACTCATGCTTGTATGGGAAGTACCCAGACTAACACCATATACCAATGACATCGCTAGGTCAGATCCTAGTGGCAGCATTTCAGCATTCATCTAACTTACTGATCTGAACATTGCAGTCACAGCTTTGGAAAAATATGCTTTATGACTTTAAACAAGGCACTTCACTTCCCTGGGCCTCTTAAAATAAAGCCATAAAACCATATGACCTTTAAGGTCCTTTCCATATCTAACCTTGAATGATTTTCTGTTCAGACCTGATAGCTTGAAAGCAGGAAACCTGAACTTTTGCAATCCATTGTTTTTTTTTTTTTTTTTTGGTTTGTGTATGGTATGTGTGTGTGTGTTTTACTGCTTCAGAACTCACTGAGTAAAGCAACTTCACAGCTTCCTGAATCTGCGTGCTTTCAAATTACAGTCATGTTAGGTTTGGCACTTAAAGTTCAAATCAAAGACTGCCAGGTCAGCAGCGGGAGCCAGATATTAGGAAGGAATGATAAAGGAAATCTGTTCTCTCCTTGAAACACCTGGACCACTTGGCAAGACTTACAGTTGTTGGAACTGAGTGTCAAATCTGTGAGGTTGTGGGCAAACTAACCTGACTGTTTTTCCCATCTAGAAAATGGGGGTAACCATAGTCTACATCTCAAACTGAGGCAGAAAAACAAGTTGGAATAGATATGCCTGCTGAAGAGGCCTCCTGCCAGAGGAAAACGAAATAATGCCATGTTGTCATTCCCTGCGTGGCTCACACCTGTCATCCCAGCTACTCCAGGAGGCTGAGATCTGAGGATCAAGGTTCAAAGCTGACTGGACAAGAAAGTCCATGAGACTTCTATCTCCAATTCACCAGCAAAGAGCTGGAAGTGGAGTTGTAATTTAAGTGAGCCAAAAGAAAGAAAGAGAGAGAGAAAAAAAGAAAGAAAGAAGAGACAGAGAGGAAGGAAGGAAGGAAGGAAGGAAGGAAGGAAGGAAGGAAGATAGGTCAGGGACAGCACCAAGAGTTCAAGCCCCAGAACCGACACCAAAAACTAAAAAACAAATAACAACAACAAATTAGAGCTAGGTATAGTGGCTCTCGTCTCTCATCTATAAACTCAATAAAAAGTCAGCAGAACCCTGTCTCAAAAGTAGGCTAGTTGTCATCCCAACAACTTAGGAAGTGTTAAGGAGGAGGAATTTGGTCCAAAGTCTGCCTGGCAAAAACTCAAAATTCTATCTGGAAACCACTAAAAGCTAAAGGAATAAGGGTGTGTGTGGCTCAAGTGTCGGAGTGCTTGCTAGCCAACATGATGCCCTGAGTGCCAGTCCCAGTACTGCAAAACAAGCACAGGAAAAACAAAAAGAAAACAAAGTAACCATAAAGGGAGAATACAGCTATCTTTACCAAAGCAGAGGTTAGGAGCTAACCTCTCCCATGGTCCTGGAGGAGCCAGTGTGGTCCCTGGCTGTGTGCTTATATTCTAGTAAAGGGCTTTCCTCCTCTTCCTCCTCCTTCCCTTCCCTCTCCCCCTTCTCCTCATCCGCCCCCCTCCTCCTCCCCCTCTTCCTCCTCTTTCCTCCACCTTCCTCTTCTTCTTTCTTCTCCTCCTCCTTCTCCCTCTCCTTCTTTTTTTTACAATAGAGTAAATTCAGCATATGTGTGTGTATGTGTGTAGCAGAGAACAAAGGTATATTACTAATTTGTCAAGCATGCCTGCTGAATTGCTATTAAGGAGGGCCTTGCAGTAGACGGACAGAACATGGCACCTGGTACCATAGCATTTTAACACAGAGATCCCTTCCTCAGGGAAGAAGTAGCAGAGCATTTATGAGCAGGGTGGTATCCACCTTACCATCCATGTGCTGACTGGCTGTGGCAGACACATGACGAACAGGATCTATCACTCTAGGAAGAGAAAACAGTGCAGGAAGCAAACAGGACACCCAGAACATGCCCCAAGGCAAGTAACTGTGAACAGTTGTTCAGAGATAATAGAAGGCCAGCAAGGCATGAGGGAGAGCAGAGCCAAGGGGCAGAATCCCAAACAGCAGGGGTGCAAACATCCTTTGCAGGGGGGAGAGGAGGGAAGGCTTCAGCAACACAGTAGCTTTCAGAAGACATCTGCCTTCTGGAAAAGTAGTGGGAAATGCACAGCAGAGAGAAAATAATACAGATCTGGGGAAAGACTGGGAACTGCCATCCCAGTCCTTGCTAGCTATGTGCTCTCCAGGCTTGCCTATGGTGCTGGTTCTGTGTGAGCACATTAAACTGGATGTGGTGTGATAGAGTGGAAGGTTGAAAGGAGATGACTCACTAGGAAAAGCTAGCAGTGATCAGTAGGTGAGAAAATAATGTATGGGACTACAACGGTGACAACAATATGGTCAAATAGCAATTAAAGGTTATCCCCTCCAATAGATCAGTTCTCCTGTATGGATTCTCCCAAGTCTGCCCAACAGATTTTAAGAAATGACCTACCCCACCTTCCTTGGAAAGTTGCTTTGTTATATTTTAAAGCAGTCCTGAGCTCCAGTGGCTCAGTGCCTATAATCCTAGCTGCTCAGGAGGCAGGGATCTAGCCAACCTGGCAGACCAATCCTCAACCAGCAGAAAGCTGAACTAGAGCTGTGGCTCAAGTGGTAGAGTGCCAGTGTGAGTAGAAAAAGATGATTGAGAGTATTATGCCTTGAGTTCAAGCACCAGTACCTGAACTCAAAAAAGAAGCAGTCCTGCTGGGAAGTTGGCTCAGTGGTAGAGCACTTGCCTTGCATGCCTGAGGCCCTGGGTTCAATTCCTCAGCACCACATAAGCAAAAAAAAAAAAAAAGCCGGAAGTGGCACTGTGGCTCAAGTGGTAGAGCGCTAGCCTTGAGCTGAAGAGCTGAGGGACAGTGCTCAGGCCCAGAGTTCAGGCCCCACGACCGGACCAAAAAAAAAAAGATCTAAGTTCAACTTTATGCTGGGCGCTGGTGGCTCACACCTGTAATCCTAGCTACTCAGGAGGCTGAGATCTGAGGATCGCGGTTCAAAGCCAGCCCGGGCAGGAGAGACCGTGAGACTCCTATCTCCAATAAACCACCAGAAAACTGGAAGTGGCGCTGTAGCTCAAGTGGTAGAGTCCTCGCCTTGAGCTGAAGAGCTGAGAGACAGCGCCCAGGCCTAGAGTTCAAGCCCCACGGCCAACCAAAAAAAAAAAAAAGAAGCAGTCCTGAAAATTTTACATTTATAGATGAGTTTCACTTAGAAGTATCAGTTACAAAACTACACTATTTATGTATATTTACTTACTTAGTAGGGTCAAACCCAGGGGTTTATGCACATCAAGCCTCTATCATTGAACACTATCACTGAGCTCCATCCAGTTCTTGTAGGACCATTTATGGTGAATAAATTCATAACAAAAGAAAAAAAGTGAATCATTGTAAAACCCAGTATTGGGAAGGATTTGAGGAGATCTGCTCTTATAGGACCAAGGGCAGTATGTGATGGTAGTTTTCTTGAATATGGAATAGGAACCCTAAAAATAACCATACTCTTGACACAGTAATATTCTTGGAAGTTTATTTTGACAAGATAATTTAATTAAAAACTATCCTACAAGATATTTATGGCAACATTATTTGTAATAGCTCAAAACTGAAAACATCCCAAATAAACTCATGAACATGTCAAGAACAAAGAATAGTCTGATTTCAGTGAGAAATTCTTCAATTCAATGACTATATATATATATATGTATATGTATATGTAAACACTATACTATAATATATATATATCAATGACTACATATATATATAACTCGATACTATAATAACTAAAAAAGTAGAAGAAAATATTCTATGTACACATAAGTTTGGAGAAAAGAGACTTTCAGGGGAAGGGTAGAGGAAAGTGTTTGGGTTTGGGCAGGAGGTGGGTTTATGAAGGATGGAGCTCTTTTTGGAAGGGTGCCAGTGACAAGATCAAAGTAGTGAGCTGTATCAATTTAGATCCAAACAAAAACTATGGGAAGCCAGAGTTATAAACAATTTGTTTATGTATTTTTTTACCAGATGAGTTAACATCTTTCTGTTGTAAAAGAAGAAACTTTGCATAATTAAATATGATACAAACTCAAAATATGTAGAATATGCCATCAGGAAGAAGGTAGGCAAAAGGTTGGAGTTGGTGGCCTAAATGGAAAAGGAGGTCAATGACAATTAGACTTCTACCTGCTATTCCAATGAGCAGAATACTATGGGCAGGAAACTGGCATACAGGTCACTGGCTTACTGAGCAGAAATCTGGATAGGAAATGGCTACAGCAGTCTTCATTCTTAGAGGAAGTCGATGTAATAAAGATAGAACTCTGGAAATACTCATATATTAAGCTCAAACATTCCTGATCTCTGAAGAAAAAGCCCAGATGGTATTCTACAATCACATGGGAAGAGGGAGAAGAGGATTTGATGGGATAATGTATATAGAATCATTTTGCCAACGGAGCAATGCTCTATAAATGCTTACCCTGCAGACCATGTTATGATTTGGACATGACTGTGTTGAATTCGCAATGTAGCATGTACTGAGGTAGGGGCCTTCGGGAAGTGATTAGATTATTAGGGCTCTAACCTCATCAATGGATTCATCCATTGATAGGTTCATAATCTGAATGGCTATTGTGAAATTACAGAAGTTTGGGGAGTGGGACCTAGTTGAAGGGAATAGATCCTTTGGGTATACCCCTGAGGTCTATGCTTTGTCTTCAGTCTCTCTCTCTTCCTCTACTTCCTGGGTGCCAGAAGGTACCTGATCATGTTCTCTCCACTATGTTGCTGTGCCTCACCACAGGCCCCAAACAAAAGAGCCAAGTGACCATGAACTAAAACTGAGACCCCAAAGAATTATTTCCTCCTTTAAGTTCTTGTTCTCAGGCATTTTGTCACAGTGATGGAAACCTGACAACTACAATAAGGCTTTACTCTACAAAAGACTGCAGAATTAGTTAGGGTGTTCTTTAACTATAATTCTAAATTAATAAAAAGATGACGATCTTACAAATTTCTTATTTTATTTTTTTTAATTTATTTGTGTGGGTCTTTGGCTTGAACTCGGGTCCTGGGCACTGTCTCTGAGCTTTTTTGCTCAAGGCTAGTGCTCTACCACTTGAGTCACAGCTCCATTTCCAGCTTTTGGGGTAGTTAATTGGAGACAAGAGTCTCATGAACTTTCCTGCCCAGGCTGGCTTCAAACTGCAATCTTTCTGAGGAGCTAGAATTATAGGTGCAGTCAGCCATCAGCACCTAGCTCCTTTTATATTTTTTAACTTTTGTGTGTGTATGTTTGGGCCAGTACTGGAGTTTGAGATCAGAGCCGTGGCACTCTCCCTTAGCTTTTTGCTCAAGGCTAGTACATAGCTCCACTTCTGCTTTTTTAGCTAGTTAATTGAAAATAAAAGTCTCATGAACTTTTCTGCTCAGTCTGGCTTCAAATATTGATCCTCATATCTCAGCCTCCCGAGTAGCTAGGATTATAGGTATGAGCCACTAGTACCTAGCTAGCACACTATAGACTTTTTTTTAAAGAAAGAATTATGAAAGTAGGACATTATATAAACTTATTCTTTCTGCTGAACCCAACGTGCAAATAACTTACATCTTTTCAAAGAACAGCATTTGATCTTTCTCATCAAAACTTGGCATTTGGCTGCAAGAAGCCTTCTGAATGTTGCTAGCTTCGTGCTTGCACTCACACGTACTTGCTTGTTGTCTGCATGTTTGGCTCATGGGTGCCAAGACTCAGCTTTTACCTCAGGCCTCAGGAATATCAGGTTTCAGCTTACATTGTTTGTACGTGCTTTCCTGGCTTACTAAAATGAACGCTTACCACTGATTCTCACTGAAGGGTGTAGGGTTATGTTCTTTCTCTAATATTAATAAACTTCCCCTGTAACATTAAGCCCAGATATAAATGGGTATTTAGCAATATTTCTGAGAAAAACTAGGTAGCAGTTTATCCATATAACATCATGTTTCAAGTTAGCATTTAGTCCTAGGGTTGAGTTGCATTCACACACACACACACACACACACACACACAAAATAAGCCTAGTTCTTTTTAGGCACTTCTCCAGCTGTGAGTTAGCAAGGCTTCGTGCTAATTGGGGAGACAGACAGAATTACAGCTCCCACCATTCCCCCGCCACTGATCCCGAACATGTGTTATCAGATCACACACTGTAAATCGATTCCAAATTCCTGCCAAACAGGGCACAGTCTGCATTCCACACCCACAGCTCTGGGACAGAGAACTGTAAAATAGAAATATGACATGTTCCCTCCCTTTAATTTGGTTGAAGCCTAAGTGTATTTGCTGTATATTTTTAATTCATGGAATAGAATCCCCACCACCACCCCATAAACACAGAATGGCTTTAAAATCTCTACCCCTTAGAGAAAACAGAGCACATTCAAGATCCCAGTCTGCTCAAATATTAATGTCTCTTTCAATCTCTTGGTGAAGATTGGTTATTAGGAAAAAAGGCAAGATGAAGGGTCCGTTTAAGATAATAAAGTGACCCTCACTCAACGAAAGACTGGATAAACAATCTGACTGGAAAACCTCATAGGAATAGAAGTCTAGAATTTCCGAAGCTGTGTAAACAGTTGCAAGATCTCTGCAATTACTCTACCCATGAGCTCCTAGCACTGATGACAGATGAGAACTACTCATAAAATTCCACTTCTTTGCCATTCCATATGGAGGGCAAGTTCATTGTCAACTTATTCCTTACCTGAAAGATGTTAGCAGACAAACCTCAGTAAGACTTGTCTTTATTTTCAAGACTATTGTGAACTGGATGTGGAAGGGTAAGAAGGAAAGACTAAGTGTCACTAGCAAGCTGGCATTAGGAACATCTAGGAAATAAACAGGAAGGTTGACAGGATATAATGTGAAGTCCTTAGTCTTGGATCAGTGTCTAGGGAGCCCCAATTTGGTTACCATGCTTACCAGTAATCTCACCTGACAAGGGTCTCCATTGCTTCCCCATGTGGCAAACAGCCCATTCCTTTATTTAAAAAAAATCACTAATTTTTAAGTTGGAAAATAAAATATTTGTATTCACAGTATGCAATGTTTGAAATACACAGGTATCAGGGAATGCTTATGTTAACCTAATTAATGTATTTTTTTTCCCTCACACCTTCATTTCTTGTAGTGAGAGCACTTAAAATCTACTCTTTTCTCTTTCTAGGAATATAAGAAAATCCATGTGTTTGACCCAACACTTTCTCATTAGATCTTAACAAACAGCCATGTAAGGTAGTCAATACTTTGTAATAAATACGCTAATGCCAGAGGGTGAATTGCCAGAACAAGCAGTCAAACTTTATAGAAAAGGGTTTCTGCATATTTTCAAATTAAATCTCATTACATATGGAAGAAAGCTAGTATAATGGTGGCTTGGCCTGGGTTTTCCTAACTTTATCAGTTGCTAGCTAATAAATAAAGACCCCTTGGCTAACTGTATACTGACTGTAAAGCATTTTGGAGGTGGTCTGAGGTAGCATAACTTACTCCCGTGGCTGCACAGAGAGGCCTGATCACCAGGACCAGCTTCTAACCATTGTGGAGGATTCCAGGTAAATCACTGTCTCCGGATCTTAACAGCAACATGGAGCAACATGCAAGACTTTATTGTACATTTCTAATCTAATTTCAGACAGTTAGGAAATGAAACCAATAATGTTTGAAGAAAGAACCTATATGACTAAAATAAAGGAACTCTAGCCTCGTAATTTGTAGAGGTGTGATTACATCTATGTGGGAGAGGCAAGAATAAGATTATATAGGGAGCAAGAACAGTTGAAGTTCTGTTTAAGTATAATAGATGCTTTCATTTCCTGAAAAGTCAAATTATGAACGATGCCTATAAAAGCTGATTTAAATTGTGCAGCAATAAAAGTGGATCCTTCTGAAATATCAATATGTAAGTCCCTCTTGAGAAATGTTCTCCTATGTTTCTACTTATCTATTACAACAGATACTCTGAGCAGCATTTTGCTGTAAAAGCCACTCTTTCTAAGCAAGGAGACTCCTCAGCCAAAGAGTCCCAAGTGAAGATGTGGGCGCTCTCTGGAAGGAGAGCTCTAGAGTTGAGTCAACCTTTGTAGAAAGGTCAAGTCATTCCTCCTTTGAGGAGAGGATGGTCTAAGTCCTAGTACTTGGATTTGAACTCAGGGCCTGGACACTATCCCTTAGTTTTTTCACTCAAGGTTTGTACTCTAGCAGTGGAACCACAGCTTTACTTAAGGCTGGAGCAAAGTAAGGGGAGAGTAAGGGAGATGAGGTAAAAGAGGAAGAATTGAAGGGGTCAGCACTGCCAAGGCACAGTGGATAGTCTGATTTTCACTAGTCAGTAAGACAGGCAATCCCCGGAGGGTTTTCATAGAATAACAACATCTAGCATACAGTTCCTCAACATCTCTCAGGCTACATGTTGCTGCTGAAGACTGATGAACAAGGCCAAATATGACACATAGCAACTAATTATAAGGCTGATAACAGTAATCCAGACTAGAAGTTTTGTGGGTGTGGTATTGATACAGGGGCTTGAACTCAGGGCCTTACCATTTTTTGCTCAGGTATTTCACTCCTGACTAGTACTCTACTACTTAAGCCACACCTGCACTCCAGAATTTTGCTGGTTCCTTGGAGATAATACTCTCATGGATTTTTTTTAAATTCAGAATTTCAACTGAGCTCCTCAGATCTTAGCCTCCTAAGCAGCTAGGATTCAGACTAAAAATTGTAAGGACTTAGAGCTGGGAGAGAGGTAGTCAGAGTCTACATTCCAAAAGTAAGCCAACAAAAGTCCATCTTAGGAAAAGTAGACAAGGTAGAGGGAAGAAGAGGGAAAAAAGAAGCCAAGAAAGGTTCCAAGTTTTATGATCAGAAAATTATAAAGTAGTGTTGCCATCAATTGAGACGGCAATAAATTAAATCAACAATTTTTGCTTTAAAAACAGCCAACGGCTGGGAAGGTGGCTCAGTGGTAGAGTGCTTGCCTCGCATGCATGAGGCACTGGGTTCGATTCCTCAGCACCACATAAGCAGAAAAAAAGCCGAAAGTGGTGCTATGGCTCAAGTGGTAGAGCACTAGCCATGAGGTGAAGAGCTGAGGGACAGTGCCCAGGCCCAGAGTTCAGGCTCCATGACCGACAAAAAAAAAAAAAAAAAAACAGCCGAGACAGGCACCAGTGGCTTATGCCTGTAAGCTACTCAGAAGGCTGAGATCTGAGGCTGGAGGTTCAAAGCCAGCCCAGGCAGGATAGACCATGAGATTCTCATCTCCAATTAACCACCAAAGGAAAAAAAAGAAAGCCAGAAGTAGACCTGTGGTTTAAGTGGTAGAATGTTAGCCTATAGCAAAAAAGCTAAGGGACATTACCCAAGTCTTGAGTACAAGCCCAAGGACTAAAACAAAAAATAAATAAATCAATAAAAATAAATTTGCCAAAATGTCTACTTTGTCATTCCAATCATCAGTATTTTGTACAAAAGCTTTCTCTTTGGAGTCACTCCATTCTGCCTGCCTGTAATCAGTCACTTCCCCTACCCTCCAAGCCAGTTTGAGCTTTTCCCATCACTAAAGGCTTAGTTTTAGTTTCCCATCCTCCAGGAAACCTACCTTGGCCACCAGCAAAGCACTGGCACTATTGTCGCTACCATGTTATCCGTAATGATTGATTGATTGATTATTTTTTGGTTTCCATTTCCATAAGCTCATTTCAATAAATATTATTTTATTTGATCAGATGCACATAGACATTGTGCCTTTCTGTTCCTCTCCTAAGAGAATCCTCTTTTGGTCCCACTGTGTGTGAATGCCTACTATGATGATTTATTTTAAATAGTATTAGTCATGATGCTGTTCTCTCCATAATCATTTTCTAATTAAGTTTCTACATTCTTCTACTTTTAATTTTTTTTTTTTTTGTCAGTTGTGGGGCCTGAACTCTGGGCCTGGGCACTGTCCCTAAGCTCTTCAGCTCAAGGCTAGCACTCTACCACTTGAGCCACAGTGCCACTTCCGGCCTTTTCTGCTTATGTGGTGCTGAGGAATCGAACCCAGGGCCTCATGCATGCAAGGCAAGCACTCTACCACTGAGCCACCTTCCCAGCCCCTCATGAGTTCAATTCTTGGTGTAGAACACAAGTTAAAGAATTAAAAGTAGGCTGGGAAGGTGGCTTAGATTCATCAGCCCCAAATAAGCAGAAAAAGCCCAAAGTGGTGCTGTGGCTCAAGTGGTAGAGCGCTAGCCTTGAGCTGAAGAGCTGAGGGACGACGTTCAGACCTAGAGTTCATGCCCCATGACTCCCCTCCCCACACACACACATACACCCCTCCACACACACAAACACAAAAGAATTGACTCGTGAATGACTACCTCTCCCTGCACTACCACAGCCTTCTTCTCCACTGTCAGGTTCCAGACCTGTGTTGTCTTCAAGCCCTACCTCATTCACCCTGTGCTGGTGGTTCCCGTCTTTCTGTCACCACCAGAAATTACCTAGACCCTTCACATTACAAAGTCATCAGACATTTCCAGACAGTTTACAATAAAAGGGATTTTGCAAGCTCCATTGTTTGATGCTGAGTCAAGCATTTCCCTGGCGCTGTGTTAGGCTGGCTCCAGTGCCTGGGATTCATGTGCAGACATTTCAAGGGCTGTTGATAAACTCCTGGGTGAGCTGACTCCACAATAGTGCTTGCCATGTCCCAGTGCTACTTATCTATCAACTGCCAGAGAAGCACTCCTGAATCTGAAAGTGCCAGCTCACCTCTTTCAGTGCCCAAAGTTAGGGGACTTCTGGGTAGAGGAGTAAAGGGGGCCATTTCCAACTACTACCACCTGCTGGTCTTAGATAATTTTTCTACAAGGGAGAAACATTCATCATTTTAAAAGGGGAAAGGGAATATAGTTGCCTTGAGTAACCCTGCATTTCTTCTCTTTTATTTTACTTATTTATTTTTTTGTGCCTGTCCTGGGGCTTGAACACAGGGCCTGAGCACTGTCTCTGAACTTTTGTACTCAAGGCTAGTGCTCTTCCATTTACCTCATCTCCACTTCCAGCGTTTTTGATGGCTAACTGGAGATAAGAGTCTCCGGGCCTGCAGATAAGTCTCCTGGCCTGGCTGGCTTTAAGCCATATTCTCAGATCTCAGTCTCTTGAGTAGCTAGGATTATAGACATAAGCTACAGGCACCATGGCTTCTTCTCTTTTAATATGATCTCTCTGGGACTCTCAGCCCATAAAATGGCTCCCCTAGCAATCTGTCTCTAAGGCTCTCTCTTTAGATAGAGCCTCCTATAATCCATTGCACACACAACGGCTCTCCCTGGAAATGGATGTCTCTTCCAACTCAAACTGTTCAAAATCAAGTTAATAATCTCTCCTTCTCTCTAGCTGCTTTTCTTTCTTGTACCTCTTCTTTTGGAGAAACTTGGTCATCTTTCACATTTTCCATTCTTGTGGTTCTAAGAGTGGGACTTGCATTTTTCTAAGCTAAGTCCTTCCATTTACCAAAATGTAAGTAATGTGGCTGCCAGAGATCACACCAAAATTCATATTTGATCTCATTATTTACCTACTTTAAAATGGAATATAGCACGATGTCCAGATTCCTTGCAGTGCCTATAAAGCTCTCTCTACTCATTCTTGGCCCCATTTCTAGGATTTCTCTATTCCTAGCCCTCTTCTCTAGTTATTCCAAACTCCAGGAATGGACTATTTGTGTTCCCTGAGAACCCCATGGAATTCTCCAACTACACATTTTTTCTACTCTTCTCTGTCTACAAGTACTACCTATTTCTTTTCAATGCATTTCGACCTATGTTTCAAGACAAGAAAATATCACCTTATTCTTTAAAAAAATCACAGCAAAGATAAATATATACAGTATACGAAGTGTCCCTAAACCACAAAAGGAGCCATCTCTGCCCTTGAAGTTAGCAGAGTGGTGAGCCACACTTATAAAGAATAGATGTTGTAATTACACAAGACAGTGAAGTGCTATGAGGTCTAGTCTCTTTTGGTGAAGCCTTTTGCAGTTTTGTAAGCTGTCTATGTTCTCCTAAGGTAGCCATATGCATGGTTGGTATACTTGTCTGTTAGCCCCACACAAAGTTAATCACTATCTCATCTCAATTTCTTTTCAAGAAGACTTGATTATTCTTGTCTTCTCTTCCCCCTCCCTTACTCTTCCTCCTTTTTTTCTTCTTTCCTTCCCAATACTCCTTTTCTCCTCCTTTTCCTCCCTTTTTTCTATTGTTAGGGATGGAACATAGGGCTACCAAGGATCTACATTTAAGGGTCCATATAGAGAGGGGCACAAACACTGTGGTAAGCAACAAGATGGTCTTAATATGAAAGTTATTCTTAGGGAACTTGGGTCTCTCTTCCTTCAGTAGCCTTCATTCATACTTTGGACATTGTCTGAGCAAGGAAGCAAATCAACATGTGATACAAAGTACAATGGCTCAGGATATTTGAACTAGACCTGCGATGGAAAATGTAGTTTTATACTCTCAGTTTTGTTGTTGTTGTTAGTGGGGCTTGAACTCAGGGCCTAGCCACTGTTCCTGGCTCTTGTTGCTCAAGACTAGCACTCTACCACTTTGAGCCATGGCACCACTTCTGATTTTCTGGTGACTAATTAGACTTTTCTACCTGGGGTGGCTTTGAACTGCAATCCTCAGATGTCAGCCTCCTGAGCATGAGCCACCAGCTCCCAGCTAACAGTCTCATTTTTATGCCATACTGTTTGCGCTATAAGGAATTAGGGAAGAAGTGCTTGCTTTCCCCTGAACTATTGTTTCAAGATGAGACTGGCTAGATCTAAGGTGACAGAGGAGCCATGGGGATAAAAGTGGGACACTAGCCAGCACTGGTGGCCCAGAGCCAGGCCCAGCAGGAAAGTCGGAGAGACCCTTATCTCCAATTAGACACAAAAACCAGAAGTAGAGCTGTAGCTCACAGTGGTAGACCTCTAGTCTTGAGCAAAAGAACTCAGGGACAGCACCCAAACCTACAACACCCCACACACACACACACAAAAAAAAAAAAGACAGTCACAGGGAGAAGGGGGAAGCTCAGCCCACTACAACCTAAGTCCTTTCCGTACCAGTGATTTGAATGCAGAAACCCATTCTGGCGAGCCCTTGGTGAGTTTTGTTTTATTTAAAGTAGAGTTTACAGACACTACTACTAGATTTCAAAACTAAAGGGATATAAATAACTGTGGGCAGGGTTCAGAGAAGTCCCACTGTGAGAACCGCCTCGCCTACAGTGTGGGCAAAGGTATCTATTAATAGACAATGAAACTGAACACACTTTGCTGAAGAAGAGAAAGTTTAGGACTAACCCTGATCTGTAGTGGGTGGAGAAGAGGTTACAGAACACTGAAAACCCAGTCAGGCAAAAACATCTTTGTTTGTGCCAGTGTTGGGGCTTGAACTCCAGCCCTGGGCACTGTCCCTTAGCTTTTTCACTCAAGGCAATGCTCTACCATTTGAACCACACCTTTACTTCTGGCTTTTTTTTTTTTAGGTCATGGAACTTGAACTTGGGGCCTGGTTACTGTCCCTGAGCTCTTTTACTCAAGGCTAGTGCTTTACAACTTACAGCCACAGAGCCAGTTCTGGTTTGGGGGTGATTAGTTGGAGATAATAGTTTTACAAACTTTCCTTCCCAGGCTGATTCTCAGATCTCAGCCTTCTGAGTAGCTAGGATTACAGGTATGAGCCACCAGTGCCCAGCAAGACATAGCTCTTGATTCATTTCATTTTAGAATCTCTATTTTTCAAAGTGGAGAGAGGGCAATAGAATTACTCAAAGCTGAGAAATGAAGGTTCCTTAGTACTATTTGTTAAATATGGCTTATACAAAAAATAGAAGGCAACCTCTAAAAACAATACTTTTTAAAAATGCCCATAAAATGAACTTTGTACCACCAAATTGTACACTAAAATGATTTAAATGGTAAATTTTATTATATATTATACATATTTTAAATTTTTGTGAGATTGAATGCCTAAGCTAAACAGTACTCTACTTCTGAGCTACATTTCCAGCCCTCAGTGTGTGTGTGTGTGTGTGTGTGTGTGTTTTGTTTTATTTTGGACAATGTCTCTCTATGTGTCCAGGCTGGTTTCAAATTCATGATTCTCCTCTGTTAGTTTCTTAAGCACCCGGAATTACAGGAAGTCACATTTACTCTCACCACAAAAAAATTAACTATGAAAGAAAGCTAGAGCTCACATTATTTCCAACTGCTAAATAATGCCACTTTTAGAAACTACATATTTTATAGCAGCCAAAATATACTAACCTACCTGTTTAGCTGAGACTGGTAATATCCTTAGTTTTCCTGCAAAAGTAAGGGCTGTTAGAAAATAGACTTTTTATGGTGCTCATGGATGCTAGGTAAGCCCTCTGCCACTGAGTTACACATGAGCCTTCCAAGTTGGATGAGAGTTATAGGACTGTAGATGATTGAAACATTGTCTTGTTGACTACCTCTGTATAGAATTTTATTCAAGTTGGAGAGAAGCATAACAATATGGTTCTATCTCATTCTCCAATGAAGAAAGATGGATTTAGTCACTTATCTGTGAGATTAAAAAAACCAACAAATAACAAAAAATAAAACAAAAAAACAAAACAAAACAAAAAACCAATCCCAGCCAAGTAGTTCCAGCTACTCTGAAGCCTGAAACAAAGAATTGTTTGAGCCCAGCATTCAAGGTCATCTAGGTCAACCTAGCAAGACATTATCTCAAGCAAAACAAATTTTTAAAAAATCTCAGAAAGTAATAGGACTTTGGATATTGCTAACTTGAAGTCTATCTGTCCAGTTTCCTTTTAAAACTTAATGAATGCCACAAAATCTGCACATAGCAGTCCTGGGGCTTGAACTCAAGGTCTGGACACTGTCCTTGAGCTTTTGTGCTCAAGACTCATACTCTACTACATGAGCCACAGCTCCACTTGTGGATTGTTATGGATAACTGGAGGTAAGAGGGGCTTTATCAGGGACTTACCTGCCTCAGCTGGCTTTGAACCATAATCCTCAGCCTTGTAAGCAGTTATGACTATAGGCATGAGCCATCAGTAAGCCACCAGTGCCCCATGGGTATTATCACTTTTTTAAGGAAAAAAATATTCTTTTTTTTAATTGTGAAAATACTGTACAGAGGGGTTACAATTACACGGGCAAGATAACAAGTACATTTATTATAAAGCATTGTAGCCTCCTCCTTTGTTTCCCCTTCCCGTCCCTTCCCATCCTGCCCCCCACCCCCCCCACCCAACCCTCCCCGCCCCGGAAAAAATATTCTTATACTACACTTTCCCCTCAAAAAGCATCATCTCATTCAACCATAAAAAGGAAAATCTAACCCATACTACAACATGGTTGAAACTTATGCTCAACTGAAGCAGTTTCAAAAAACCAAATACTTAATAGTGTGTTATACGAGTACCTAGAACTTACAAAGACAACACCAAAGGGTGATGGCCAGGGGCTGCGACAAGGGGTCCCCATTCTCCTCTGTATTGGAAACCATTTCAGTTCTAGAAGATGAAAACGTTTCTGAAGACTAGATGTTAGGGATGGTTACTCAACACTATTAATGAACATGATGCCACTGAACTGTACTCTTAAAAATGGCCCAACAAGGGCTAGGAATGTGGCTTAACAGTAGAGTGCTTGCCTGGCATGCATGAAGCCCTGGGTTCGATTTCTAAGTACCACATAAACAGAAAAAGCCAGCAGTGGTGCTGTGGCTCAAGCGGTAGAATGCTAGCCTTGAGCAAAAGAAGCTCAGAGACAGTGCCCAGGCCCTGCGTTCAAGCCCAGGACTGGCAAAAAATTAAAATTAAAATGAATAAATAAATAACTTTTTAAAAATGGCCCAACAAATAGCCTGGTGCTTTACAGCTCACACCTATAATCCTCGCTACACAGGAGACCAAGAGCTGAGGGATGCAGCTCAAAGCCAGCTGGGGCAGGGAAAGTCCATGAGATTCATCACCAATGAACAACTAAAAAGCAGGAAGTGGAAATGTGGCTCAACTAGGAGAGTGCCAATCTTGAGTGAAAAAGCTAAGAGACAGCAAGCCCAGGCCCTCAGTCCGGGTCCCAGTCCAGGCACTGGCACACGCCCATATGTGGACAAGGACACACACACACACACACACACACACACACACACACACACACACGGTTGAAATAACATATTTCATGTTTGCATATTTTACAACTGAAAACTTTTTCTTTTAAGTGTCAGCTCTCAGCTGGTGACAGTTCCCATGCTGGCTCATTCTAGATATTTTAATGTGGTGGTAAATCTATGTCTGGTTCTCAAAACAGTACAGGACTCATAAATCTGGTTTAGCTCTTAGTAAGTATCTTTTTTGGATAGCAACTGGAGACATGACAGTGCCTCTCAGATCGCACCTGCAGCTTGCAAGCTGCCTGCTTGCAGGTAGGGATGCAATTTCTTTTTACAATTCCCCTGGAGCAAGAGTCGATTAAACGCTTGATAAAATAACTTCTTGGAAGACTAGGTTTAGATGTTTCTTTCCTCCTACTTTCCCATCCTCCTTCCCTCCCTCATGAATACCACATCAAAGGCAACAGTGTGTGATTTCCCCCTTTCTTTTTAATTTTTTAAATTTCTCATTATTATCTTTAAGTAGTTGTATAAAGCTCCCATTCTACACAACAGTATATGAGTACAAAGTGTCTGACAACATTTCTCCCCTTCTTTTTAAAGTATTAGTATCAATGCATGTTGAGAATTTCATGCTTCTCCCAAAAGCAAAGCAGACCACGTCCCTTTGGGAACATCCCTCCTCCCATTTTAACACAGGCAACAGTCTCTCCAAGACAGAATATTCTCTGAGCACATTGATGGCTCACACCTGTAATCCTAGCTAAGCAAAAGGCTTAGAGACTGAGAATCATGGTTCAGAGCCACAAGACTCTTATCTCCAATTAATCAGAAAAAGCTAGATGTGGAGGCTTGGCTCAAGTGTAGAGTCCTAATACTGGCAGAAAGAGGAAAGAGGAGAATCAGAAAGGAAGGGAGAGGGAGAGGGGGAAGGAAAATGAGGAGAGGCAGAGGAAGAGTACAGGAGAAAGGATGACAAGAGGGAGAGAGGGGAGGAGAGAGGGAAAGAAAAAAAGGGGAGAGGAAGGAAGGAAAAGGAGGGGAGGAAGAGGAAGTGGGACAAAGGGAGATGAGGCTCTGTGTGTGTGTGTGTGTGTTTATATGACTGTGTTGGAACTCAGTTACTGGGGCTTGAACTTAAGAGTCTCAGGGGTTTTCCTACCCAGGCTGACTTTGAACTGTGAACCTCAGATCTCAGCCTCCTGAATAGCTAAGATTACAGGTATGAGCTATCAGTTCCTGTCTTTAGAGAGTGCATTTTATCAGTCCTGTAAACACAGGTGTAGGGCACCAGTAAGACATTTCCTGTGGCTCCTTCCCCTGATGGTTGCCTCTCTGGGGGAGGGGAGCCAGAGAGCACACTGGGAAATACAGGCCCTGCACCTCTACTTCCTCTTTCTATTTCTGTGGTTTTCACTTCCTCTCTCTCAGAAATCCCCAGGTAGTGCTACTGCTTTCTCCTCGCCCTGCCCTGTCACTCCTCTCCCGGGCTTACCTTCATCCCTTGCCACAGTTCCTTTTTCTGCCTTCACATCTTGAATCCCATTTCCCCCAAGGAAATGGTGCTGGCAGGACCCAACTCTGCACTTCTGCCATGGCCCTGCAATCCGAGGTGGCTCTTCTGGGCACTGTTTCACCCCGCGGAGGCAGGGCTAGGTGGTCAGGTCTGTCTCCTGGCTGCTCTCAGCTGCTTACTGCCACCTCACTGGCTTGCCCTGGGGCAGTTCATGGGCATCACTTTACCTCCTGCTGTTCTCTGGAGCTGTAGGTGCTCCTTAGTTCAACAGGGTCTCTTAGACATGGTGGGAAAGGCAAGCTGCCTCTAAAGCCTGAAATCTTTTTTTTTTTGGTCAGTCGTGGGGCCTGAACTCTGGGCCCGGGCGCTGTCCCTTAGCTCTTCAGCTGTAGACTAGTGCTCTACCACTTGAGCCTCAGCCCCACTTCTGGCTTTTTCTGCTTATGGGGTGCTGAGGAATTGGATCTAGGGCCTCATGCATGCCCGGCAAGGACTCTACCACTGAGCCACCTTCCCAGCCCCTAAAGTCTGAAATCTTATCAGGCCCTATTCTAGAGGGTGTGGGGAGGTAGTTCAGTGGCAGAGTTCTGGTCTAACAGTGTCAGACCCTTATTTCAATCCCCAACACCTAAATAAATAAGAAAAAAAAGACATATATATGTGGGTATGTATCCATTGTGTATGATAGGAGATTAACCTCAGCCTTTTGTGAGGTCTTGGCCACTTCACTCTCCAGGACTGTAGAACAGTGTTGTGGTCTTTCATAGCATCAAGGACCTTTGTACTGTCCTGTGCTCATGGGCATTGCCTGTCTCTCTACTCGGGTCTCATGGTTGGGCTGCTTTAGGGCCTTGCTTGGGGGAGGAATCCTTGTCGTTATAAGCCCACAGTCTGCCTGTCTAGTCACATCTCAGAGCCATTTGCTCTGGGGATCTTGCCTTGTGCTTAGTGGTGGGGTTAACAAGCGGTGCATGACAGAGTGCTGTAAACTTTTAAAACCCTCAACTTCTGGTTCTTTCCTCTTCCTTGCAGCCTGTAGGTATTCTGTTTCATTCATGTCAGTGGCTATGATGATTGAGCCTCACTTCTTTGCCTTTATATTAGCTGCAACCAGAAATTTACTATCCTCTAGACCTCAGGCCTCTGAAAACAAACACAGCCACTACAGCTAGGAGCACAAGCCACAGCAGAAAGGTAAGATAAAGAGGATATCAACCGTTAACTTGAGGCTATATTTTCTGCAACCATTTTTTTTCCAATGCTGAAGCTATACCCTCAGCCCTCTGCAGCAATATATGAATATAATGACAGTTATAAATGAGATTTAGGTATCTGATTAAGAAAAACTCTTCTCTCACTAAAGCATCCAATTGGGCTTTTTTCAAGTCTAGATAAGTCTGTATGTGGAAATAGATACATCTCTAAAATTAGATTAAGAATTATGAAAATTCCTGGAGGAAATTAGGTAGATATTTCTAAGCTCATAAATAATATTCCTCTCATTCTCTAAGATCACTGAATAGGCTCATATCTTGGACTTGTTTAATAATTGTGTGTGTGTGTGTTGTGTGTGTGTGTGTGTGTGCGCGCATCATGATCCTAGGGCTTAAAATTAGGGCCAGGGCCTGGGCACTGTCCCTGAGCTTTTTGCTTCAAGGTTAGTGTTCTACCACTTTAACCACAGCCCCACTTCTGGCTTTTTTTGGTGGTTACTTGGAGATAAGACTTTCATGGATTTTCCTGCCTGGACTGGCTTTGAGTCACCATCCTCAGATCTCAGCCTCATGAGTAGCTGGAATAACAGGCATGAGCCACTGGTGCTCAACATTGTTTAATAAGTTTTTTTTTTGGTCAGCTGTGGGGCTTGAACTCTGGGCCTAGGTGCTGTCCCTCATCTCTTCAGCTCAAAGCTAGCACTCTACCACTTAAGCCAAAGGTTACTCCCAGCTTTATCTGCTTATGTGGTGCTGAGGAATCGAACCTACAGCTTCATGCAGGCAAGGCAAGCACTCTACCACTGAGCCACTTTCCCAGCTCATTTAATAATTTTTATAACCAAGAAAGTGAAGCAGAAGTTATTATGACCATCTAGAAGGGATCAGGAAATCTGCTTTTCTCAATATATGTCTACAATCTTGTTCCTATCCTGAATATCATTACAAATTCAAATTCATTCCAGCAGTCTTTTTTTGTTGTTTTGTTTTGCCAGTCCCGGGGCTTGAACTCTGGGTCTGGACACTGTCCCTGAGCTCTTTTTACTCAAGGCGATATATCACTTTACCACTTAAACCACAGTGCTATTTACAGCTTTTTATGTGATTAATTGGAAATAAGGAGTCTCACAGACTTTCCTGCGCAGACTAGTTTTGAACTGTAATCCTCAGATCTCAGCCTCCTGAGTAGCTAGGAATACAGGTGTGAGCCATCAGCACCCAGCTGCAGTAGTCATTTAACAATGACACAGATTAGCTCTGACAGCTCCTTGCATTTCATTTATTGACTTATTCCTATCTTCTATGTAACTTGGTACCACACATTGAAAAAAAAAATTTAAGATACTAATGTACATACCTATATGAACTCAGCTTACAGAATGTTTTGTAACCATTATCTGTTTGGATCTGTACAGCCATTGTAAGTGGTAGCAGTTTTTCAGAAAAGGATGTTTTTAAATAGCAATTGCAGCTGACATTCGCCTACAGATAAGCTCTGCACCAAGGCTCCCTAATGGGACTCCCAGGTTGTTCTCTGGAAATGTGCAAAGCTGCCTTCCACCCATGTGTCAGAATACCGTTGTGTATACATAAATGTGTGAGCAGCTTCCAGTGCTATGTGTTGAAAAACAGACCTGAGTGGTTCTGAAGCTCTATGTGAGAAAAGAGGCACAAAATAGGTCAATAAGAAAAGCACTGATCATGATACATAAATCACAATCAAGTGATAAAAGCATGCCAGTGATGCCAAGGCCAGGATTCAGTGGTACAGTACTCTAGAATTGAAAAACAAAACACTGATGAAGTCTTTGCAATTTCATTGAGAACTGTTTAAAATCAATTTATCTAAGATTCCCAGAAGCCTATACAAATCTTTAATACAGCACTTATTGATGTATTGCTACTTCTGGTTCATCATTAGGATTCTGACTCTGCTGTTTACTTTAGTGAATTCTGTCAAGTAGGCATTTCTTGAGTGATAGGAGATCTCAAGAGGTTACAAGGATTTCTCTTGCAGGAAAAAAAAGGGGGGGAGTGGCTGGGAATGTGGCTTAGTGGCAGAGTGCTTGCCTCACATGCGTGAGGCATTGGATTTGATTCCTTAGTACCACATAAACAAAACAAAAAATGTAAAATAAAATAAAAAGCTTTGCAAGTTTGGCAAATTACAACTGTTATCTGGATGCTCCTAGTTACTCAGGAGTCTGAGATCTAAGGATCTCAGTTCAAAGCCAGCCTGGGCAGACTCTTGTCTCCAATTAACAATCCAAAAATCCAGAAGTGGAACGTTTGGTCCAAGTCACAAAATACCATGCTTGAACAAAAAAGCTAAGAGTCCAGACCCTGAATTAAAGCCCCATTACTAGCTAGGCACTGGTGACTCCCACCTATAATCCTAGCTACTGAAGATGCTGGAATCTGAGGATCAGGAATCTGAAGCCAGCCTGAGCAGCAATTAATTACAGAAAAATCAAGAAAGTGGAGATGTAGCTCAAGTGGTAGAGCACTAACCTTGAGCAAAAGGAGCTCAGGGACAGTGCCTAGGCTCAGAGTTCAAGCCCCAGGACCAGCACTAAAGCAAAAAACAAAAAATAGTCTACACACACACACACACACACACACACTCGTACCTCAGGGGCTGCATGGGAGCCTGGGATAAACAGGAAGTGGACATGAGGCTGCTTTGTCCACATACACAGGGCATAAGATAGAGAAAAGAAAGGAAGGACATACCCCATGCTCCTCATGACAATTACACATGATGGACAAAGTCAGAGAAATGCTTTCTTGGCATTTATGGCAGGAGCAATTTAAAACAGGACAAGCGATCAGGTTTTTGTTAGATCATCAACCTCAGATGATTCAGATTTATATTATATACCCCATACTTTGTATGATCTATATTATCTAGCTCATCCAATTTGGATGATCTATTATATAGTTTCTATAGCATCTATACCCAGGAGAAAGTCCTTTTCCCCCTTCTTTTGGTGTCAGGAATTGAACCCAGGGTCTCACACATGCCAGGCAAGCATTCTACCACAGGGCCAAATTCCCAGAACACACTCAGGAAAATTCTTAATCCTAGCCCCTGAGCTGTTTAGCTTTCAAGCTGGGAGCCATCCGAATAAGGGTTCTACTTGCTCTCTTCAGTATCAAGAAAGGTTGTGGAACAGTTACCATACATGGGCAGAGAAGCTCTGAGCAGACAAAGGGGGAGGGAGGCCAGGGCCCCAGACTGGCAGTTATATAACCACCCAGGGAGTGCCGTAACAGCAAAAGCTCTGCCTTCCCTAAAAATACTAAATTCTAAAAATGCCTCAAGGACACCTCGCAAGCACATCAGAATAGCTGGAATTAATAGTTGAAAAACAATAGATTTCAAGGTATCAGTCCAATCTGATAGATTCACGTGGCTGCTAGTTTGAATAACTGTAGCTCCTCAGGAGCCCCAAAGAAACACATAAGCAGTATGTATCAGTAATGGCAAAATAAATGTCATTTCCTTTTTCCCTGACAATGAGTCATGAGTGTTGACCTACAGACTGTCCCCAAACAAGATGCATTCCAATAGTTCATTTCTAAGTAAGTTGTTACGAACTCAGAACATAGTTTCCCATAGAAACAATTTTAGACATGGTGGTTTAGATTTCCAGATATGGCCAAAGGAGTCAGTTTACTCATAAGTAACTTTACTAAGATAACCAGTACACAGAATAGTACTTTTCTATAAGAAAATGCCTCCCAGCTTCTAAGCTGTGATTTCTATAACTCCCTTCTCTCTCTCAATTCCATGGTGAAGGAGTGTTGAGGCTGGGTGGGAGGTGTATGTTGTGGGGGGAGAGGGCTGGGCTCCTCCAGTGGCACCTGTAGGACTCCATGGTGGGAGGGGGACCTGGCAGCATCCAATCCCACAGAGCAATACATTTGCCACAGAAACATTGGTAGATTGTTTTCATCTAGCAAGAACTCAGTAACCATTCAGAATGCTGCTACCCTCTACCGAGTACTTACTCTGGGTCAGAGCATGATTTATTTCTGTGTCTTCATTCTTTCTTTTCCTTACTTTTCTACTCTCACCATCTGTGAGGTATTTAAGAAAGGACACAGCCCACAGAAATAGAGAGACAAAGGGTGAACAAATGCAGCAGTGATACTCACTGGACATGATATTAAAAATGAACTATACAACTTGTGGGTAAGATGGGAGGGAGGAAAACTTGGAGAAAGCGAGGGAAGGGGTGACATTGTCGAAAAAGAAATGTACTCTTTGCCTGACTTATGTAACTATAACCCCTCTGCATATCACCTTCATAACAACAAGAAAAAAAGAAAGGACACTGCCCAGTGCCAGTGGCTCATGCCCTGAATCCTAGCCATTCATGAGGCTGAGATCTGAGGACTGCAGTTTGAAGCAGCCATAGCTGAGATTCTTATCTTCAATTAACCATCAAAAGGCTGGAAGTAGAGCTGTGGCCCAAGTGATAAGAGGACCACAGGCTTGAGTGAAAAACTAAGGGACAACACTTAGGCACTGAGTTCTAGTCCCAATACTCAGAAAAAAAAAAAAAAAGAAGGATACTGAGCTATTTGAAATAAATAGGGGAGGGTGGAGGGAGGGAAGAACTGAGAATAGAATTTGTTCAAAATGCATTGTGAGCATGCACAAAAATGTCAAACTGAAATCTCTTATATTATAAATGTATGCTACTTTCCACCCCTAAAAAAACAAATTGACTTCTATTTGATGATGCAGCCAGGAGGACCAAAAGAATGAATGAACCTTAAACTGTTATTAAGATCAGAGCTAGAGAGGGAGGTCCCTGGGGGCTGGCATTACTACAGAAAGTCTACAGGCTGCTATGTTAGACTCAAGCTGGAGATTGGTTTCAATAGAGGGTGCACCTGAGGCAGAGTTCAGATGCAAAACACCAGCGTGCAAATGATTCTTCAATTAAGAGATGGGACTAATGTGAGCTGTTTGATGCTGGAAAAAAGGGGAAGCTGGAAAATTGGGAATAAAAGGTGCAGAGTCCTCCAAAATTTCATGATAATTTTGTCTTTTGAACACAGTTTTATAGTGAAAACTTTAAAATCCCCTTCACACAAAAGTATTAATTTTCTTGTGTAAACTTTCATTTTTTTTTCTTGAGAGCAGACCAATGATTATAAACATAGATCTTTATTTCTCCCCTTTATTAAAAGGTAGCATAGGCCTAAATTTTTTTTTGGAAAATAACTTACTTTATCTGTATTTATTTTTAATATTTTAAATGTTTACATTTCTTAAAAACAAAGTGTGTTACAGGCAGGTGCAAACAGTATATCCTCTTTTGCAACCCAGGACTCATTGCTGGCGTGAGATTTTAGTACATGTAAGAAGGAATATGATTCCTACAATAGTTGGCATTTTGAGGGCTTGTTAACTCACACAGGTTGCTCTGAGTGAGCAACCTGATGTAAAAGCAAGACAAAAGAACAACAACAACAAAAAGTGTGCTTAAGCTGGGCACTGGTAGTCCATGCCTGTAATCCTACCTATTCAGGAAGTTGAAATCTGAGGATTGTGGTTTGAAGCTAGCCACCACTAAAATACTGGAAGTGGAGCTGTGGCTCAAGAGGTAGAGTATCAGCCCTGAGTTAAAAAAAAAAAAAAAACACACAAAAACTAAGAGTATCCAGGCCCTGAGTTCAAGATCCAGTATGGCATTAAAAAAAGAAAAAGAAAACAACTTAAGTGTGCTTTAACTAGATAAATATCAAGTATAAAACAGAAAGATAAACTTCCTAAGGTGGATTCAGCAGGGTCAATTTTGTATCTACAGATCCAAACCCTACAGTGGGTCTAAATGGATATTTTAGTTTAGGGCTGCAGGACATCTGATTCACAGCTCTCCCTGGCTTCATAGTTTATAATCATTTACTATGTATCTGCCTCATGTACTTGATTGTGAATTCTTTGAGGTAAAGATCATAACATTCAATTATCTCTTACAATGTCTGGCAAATGTGAGACATGAAATGGAGTATCAAGTAACTGAACAACTGGAGAGAAAGGATGGCCAAATGAATGTGAATAACCTGTAAAAGGAATGATATGAACAATTTTGCTAATCCACAGGACCCAAAGGAAGGAATGGCACTTTTTTTTTTTATGCCCAGTAACACAGTTCAGTGAGACACTGTGAAGACGTATAAGAATGACCAGCCAATCAAAAGATGAAATTACAGTGGAGAAACACATAGCATGCTCTCTCTCTTTCTGTGAGGAGAGTAACTGGCAAAAGAGGAAAGTTTGGCCTGAATGGGTCAAATTAAAACATTAAAAAAAAACTAAATACAATAAACCAAGAATGTGGAAATAAATGCAAGTGGCTTATACTTGTAGGCCCAGCTACCCTGGAGGCTGAGATCTGAGGATCTGAAGATCTGAAGATCACAGTTTGAAGTCAGCCAGAACAGGAAAGTTTCTGAGACTGTTCTCAACTACCAAGAAGCTGGAAATGGAGCAGTGGCTCAAGGGGGTAGAGCACTGGCCTTGAGTCAAAAGGCTGAGGACAATGCCCAAGCCCTGAGTTCAAGCCCCAGTACTGGCACAAAAAAAGAAAAAGAAAAAATATGTAGCTGAATGAAGAAGGCTGAGTGGCAAATGTTTGCAGCAGTTGTGATAACTGAGAGGAAAGCTGCCTGAATAGCAACAGCTGCTGGACAGCCTCTGGAACATGGCCAGGTATAACTTACATTAAAGCAAAAGCACTGATAAGCAATGGTGAGACTCTGTTTAAGTCTGGAAATTATGAAGCCATACTTTTTTTTAAATATCCAATACTATATAGTGCTTTTGGTTCACAGAGATGAAATATCAGCAAGCCCTCTAGAAGCTTCTGTCCTGTAGGGAGGCTTTTTGCCCCTTTAAAATATATGTAATTCCAACATCACCACCTTACTCCTAAAATAATCTTATTATTACATAGTTAACATGGCAACGTAATATGGCTGTCCCTGCTCCTAAATATTCTGTCCATGCAAAGAAAGGCTAAGCAACCTCTCAGACATTCCATTATGGTTATTTTAAATAATTGTGATGTCAAGGCACTCTATTTCCTGAAGCTGGGCTACATCAAATGTTGACACTGGTCCAAAAAAGAAGTTACTTGTTTGGATCCATTAAGGGGAAGTACAATTATACATATTTTTAAAAAGGAATTTTTATCTGTTAAAAACAAGCAGACCCTTTGAAATCTTGTACATAAAGACTGATTTTATTAGGGTACTTATAAAGCCAAACTACTTGTTCCAGTTGAACTAGGAACTAAACCAAATCAGCTCTAATGGAAACTCACTGTACACAGTAAATTGTCAGGGGTGGATCTGCAAAATTCACACAGCTTGGGACACACGTGCAGGCAAGAAGCAGACTACTTAAACACCGTCACACTCACCACTAGACCAAAAAAAAAAAAAAAAAGGTATGCATCTGTTCAGTTTCAATGAGTTCAAAGTTCCCATAGTTACTTTTCAAAATGTTATGAGCAACTTGATGCCTTCCAAGTTCAGGCTTGCAAAAGAAGTCACCCTCTCTATCCAAACCAGCCTCCTTGCTGCTAAGGTATATTTCAAAGACATTTTTCTACAGTGTTCGGCTTGAATTTTTCAAAGTTAATCTTTAACCAAAAGACCTGTGAACTTTCATTACAAGTTTACTTTTTCATGAATAAACTCCAGCTAAGAGGCAGTGTCTGTTTTTGATAATGAATGTCCAGATATTTACAGAATAGTTCTAATTTTATATATAAATCTTTCAAACAAAAAAATACTTTTTCAAGGAAAAGGTAATTTCAAAAGACATCCCCCCCCCCCAGCACACTCTCCTTCTTCTTTTCTATAACATTGTTTTGCTTCTTTTTTTCTTTTCATTTTTTGTTCTAATACAGAACAGCTATACACTTTTGCTGGGCTGTTTCTTCTTGGCTGGTGCTCTACCACTGGAGCCATGCTTCCAGTACAGCATTTT
This sequence comes from Dipodomys ordii, assembly GCF_000151885.1. Classification (NCBI taxonomy): domain Eukaryota; kingdom Metazoa; phylum Chordata; class Mammalia; order Rodentia; family Heteromyidae; genus Dipodomys; species Dipodomys ordii. Next base: position 2,084,491 of record NW_012267338.1, on the reverse strand, counting down.
AGTGGCTAACCAGAGATAAACTTCTCACTGATTTTTCTGCCCATGTGGTTTTAAACGATGATTCTCCAAGACTCAGCCTCCTGAGTGGCTAAGAAAACAGGCATAAGCCTCCAGCACCCAGCTTCATTCTATTTCTTATGTTTTTAGAAGATTAGTTCTTCAGGAAAAAGGCCTTTTTGTCAAGAAATTCATTCTCAGAAGTCCCACAAATGTGTCAACAGATATGTTCAAAAGTGTTCTGTGAAAATATTGTCTGAAATAAAAATAAATGGAAGACAAACCAAATGTCCACCATCTTGGCTAAATAAACTGTATGTTTACATATATACTATAAAAAAGTACTAGATAATAAGACAAGGGAAGTAAATCTATGCATTGACACATACAGATGTCCAGTTTAAACGAAAGAAAACAAAAAAAATCCTATTGACCAATATATACATACAGAATGATGTAAATTGTTTTCAAATTATAGTTGACTATCTCTTTTTGGAGGGTGGAGGCTGGGGAGGAGGGGATAGTCCTGGAGCTTGAGCTCAGGGCCTGGGTGTTGTCCCTGAGCTTCTTTTGCTCAAGGCTAGTTCTCACTACTGCTTTACTTCTGGCTTTTGGGTAGGTAATTGGAGATAAGAGTCTCACATACTTTCCAGCCCAGGCTGACTCCAAATCATGATCCTCAGATCTCAGCCTCCTGAGTAGCTAGGATAAACAGGCATGAGCCACCAACACCTGGCTAATAGCTGAGTATCTTTAGAAACAAAACAATGCCAATATTGTTAAACTATTTCAAAGCACATGAAATGACAGAAAACCTGCCAATGAGTTGATGAAGCAAGTATAACATCGATTCTAAATTTGTAAAGATAGTACAAAAGGAAAAATAACAGATTATGATCACTTATGAATGTTAATGTCTGTTAGCAAATAGATTCCAAAACCAGAGTAAGAAAACAATTCATCACAACAAAGGGGATTGATACCAGGAATGTATCATTAAGAAATAAATATACATATAAACAAAATAAAAAATGGGCTGGGGTATAGCTCAAGTGCTTGCCTAGGAAATGCAAGGCCTTGGGTTCAATTCCCAGTACAACCAAAGAGATCCCAACAATATACCTGCTGCTCCAATGGGATGCCATCCACCATGTAATGATGCAGCAAGAGGGCATCCCCAGATATTGAGTGTGCAATGCCTTCTCCCAACCTCTAGAATCACAAGCTAGATAAACTTGTGCTTTGTAACTTGTAAAGTTATAACAACAGAAAATGGACTAGGACCAGCCCTGTCTGTGGTTGAGTGCTTGCCTAGCGTGTTCAATTGTCAACATCACAAATATAAGTATGCAAAATCAATAGCTTTCAAATACATATATCATAGTACCTAGAAAATGAAATGGACTAAACCCCCTTTAGGGCTGATTGCTTGTAACCCTCTCAGATTTGATCTCAGAGGCTGGCTTTGAACTGTAATCCTCAGATCTTAGCCTCCTAAGTAGCTAGGATTGCTTATTGATGTGAGCCACAGGTGCCCTGCTCCAAGTCAGTTTATAAACTGAATACCAACTGACACCAAAGATCTTTTCCTGGAATTGAAACTAATATTCACTCTCAAACCAATTTGTCAGCCTGGAACAAAACTGTGACTTAAGTAAGAAAGCTATATTGCTTGTGTTTCTCCAATGAATGAATTTCCTACCTTACCATCTTACAGAGCTACTCTATTCTCCTCTCAGCCAGGTAGGAGAAGGACTTAGGCTTGCTTAATCAAAGCTGAAAATTCTTAATTTTCTTGTGACATGTTTCAGTTTGAATATGTTGACAATTAATTAAAATTAAAAGTAACAACACAGTTTAGGCAAAATAAAAGGCATCTTGCATATCATATCTAGCCCATAGGCTGTCCATTTCTGACCTTTGGGGGCAAACTTTTTCTGCTAAGGGTCAGATAGAAAATATTTTTTTACTTTACAGGCTATACAAATGTAATTTGTGTTCCATATTTTCATTTATTTATTTTTACATCATTAATAATGTGCCTGTAATCCCAGCTACTTTGGAAGCAGAGGTAGGAAGATCCCAGTTGAAGGTCAGCTTTGGCAAAAAGTTAGCAAGACTCTGTCTCAAACAACAATCCAGGTGTGGTAGTGCACACAAGAATGGAGACCCAAGCCTGGTCCGGACAAAAACAATTAAAGCAAAAAGGGCCTGAGGATATAGTTTAAAGCGGTAAAGCACTTATTTTGCAAGTGGGAGGCCCTTAGTTCAAGATCTCAATACACTACCCTTGTAGGCCTTGGTCTTTGAGGTGACAGCTTGCCAGCTGTGATTAACAGAAACCATTAATCTTGAGATTTACCTATGAATACTTCAGAAGACAATCACATAGTATTATTTCTACCTTACAATTTCTTTTATATCAGACTAGGACAAGTACAACAGACATAAATTCTCTTTAGGGAGTCATTTCATAAGGCAGTGTGTTTCCCTTCTGACATGTAAACGGTATCTAGGAAACAGATTCTGAAAATCAGTTTAGGTACAATTTTGAGAACAGTCCATCCCACCTATCACATACTGGCTGCTTTTACAAAATACATCATAGTATCTGATAAAGTTCTTTATATTTCACTTGAGACCATTCTCCAAAAGCAGTACTCATAGATTTACAATTTATACTTTCTTTTCTTTTTTTTTTTTTTTGGGGGGGGGGTCTGGTCGTGGGGCCTGAACTCTGGGCCTGGTCGCTGTCCCTCAGCTCTTCTGCTCAAGGCTAGTGTTCTACCACTTGAGCCACAGCACCACTTCTGGCTTTTTTCTTTTTGCTTATGTGGTGCTGAGGAATTGAACCCAGGGCCTCATGCATGTAAGGCAAGAGCTCTACCACTGAGCCACCTTCCCAGCCCACAATTTATACTTTCTATTCAGGAATTACTCAGGGTGGTTTTTGCTTTGGGGCTGCCAGCTGTATGTTTTTCCTTTTATAATCCTCTAAAGAGAATTGTAGTTGATAAAGTAAGCATAATTTCTGAGACAGGCCAAGAATTTATAATCCCATTAGACTAATGAGGTGCCAATCTCAAAGAAAGTCATACTCACTTCACCCAGTATGATGTGCTTTGGTCTTGGCTCAACCTCAGAAAAACCCTTTCAGGGATTTTTAGGACCTTAGACAATTGTAAAACTTACCAGGATAGTGTGAAACCTTATTTAGATCTCTTAAATTAGGATAGCCAGGCACCAGTAGTTCAAGCCTATAATCCTAGCTACTCAGGAGGCTGAGATCTAAAGATGACGGTTCAAAGCCAGCTGGATCAGGAAAGTCCATGAAATTCTTATCTCCAATTAACCAGCAAAAAGCTAGAAGTGAAACTGTGGCTCAAGTGCTACTTCAGGCACAGTGCACAATGCCCTGAGTTCAAGCCCCAGGATCATCCTCTTCTCCGCTCCCCCAACCCCCAAAATGAGACCAGATGGAATCTGAGACTTAAAAAATACAAGAGAGAGGTTGGTTAAAAGAAAAAAAAAAAGTGGAAGTGGTGCTGTAGCGCAAGTGGTAGAGCGCTAGCCTTGAGCTGAAGAGCTGAGGGGCAGCATCCAAGCCCAGAGTTCAAGCCCCACGACTGACAAAAGATAAAAAACTAAAAAGTTTACTATACAGCTTTTATGACTGTCAATTACAGCATAGCTTACTGAATTATTTGGCTCTAGATCACTTGTAATGATTCTAGGTCTGGGCACTGGTGGCTCATGCCTGTAATCCTAGATTCAAGGAGGCTGAGATCAGCCAGCCTGGGCAAGAAAGTCCATGACTCTTATCTTCAATAAACCACCAGAAAACCAGAAGTGGAGCAATGGCTCAAAGTGCTAGATCATCACCCTTGAGCAAAAGAGCACAACAATGGTGCCCAGGCCCCACCACCTACAAAAATAAAATAGTAATAATAACAATAAAACCAGCCCAACACCTAAAGATTACTTAGAGTTTGGCTGGACCAATTACCCTGGTCCTCTTAGTATCTCTAATTTTAGGCAACGGGAAACTCAAAAGCAGTCCTTCAAGATGAAGCAAAATGATATAGTAGGCAAGTCACCCTTCCTAACAGATGGGGTGGTATAAAGTACAATGGACTTTATTACCTATGCCCCTGAGATTAAATGGACTGCATCTGCAGGGTAGTCCTCTCCTTTTCTACATTGTCATCACATTGGGAATCTGAAGCTGACTGATGGAAGTATTTTCACTATATCTGTAGGCTTCTCCTCCCCTTCCAGCAGACACTGGACTGAGGAAGGTGCTGTACTCCCCAGTTACTCATGTACAGACAGCCTCCATCTCGTTCTCTGATAGTCTCATAAAGCAAAGACCCAACAGCTTAAAAAGTTGCCTAAAAGACTTACAAAGCAGTATCTTTCAGGAACTATGAGAAATGGCTTCTTTTTTGAACACATATTCTGTCTTCCTAAACAAGGAAGCTTTGTTTGCTATTTACTGAACAGCAAACTGGGCCTGAGAAATTTTAGAATTCTTACAATGAGTGTTTTAGGAGAAAACTTATGGTGGGTTACTTCTATCGTTGATCCTCTGCTCCTTACATCAAATACTTTCTCCTGTGAGAGGAGCTGCTGCCCTAAGGCAACATAAACTGGCCCCAAGAACAAACAAAGATGGACCAATTTGTGCCTGCCCATGCCAGGAAGTGATTAAGTAGGCCCAGATCAAGTCCCAACAATACAAAGGCCAGATTCACTAGCAAACACTTCGGTCATTTCAGACATACAGACCATTACATTCAAGTCATTTAAAAGAATATCAGAACTGGGCACAGGAAGAAAACAGTTAAGCCATGTGGTTAAAAGGCATTATCATATTACTAATTTTTTCTTTAGATTTATCTTAGAGTACCTGTAAATATTCCAAATGGCTAAGTTGACCTGATAAAAAGTATATAGATAGAATACATTATTTTAAATGTATTCCTGTAAGTTCCAGAATTTCTATATAATCAGATGTTTGCTGTACAAATATATCATCTTATACAAATGCATAAATCAGGACAAAGTGCCTATGCTTCTCTTTCCAATAGAAAGGAATCAAAACTTCTAAAGGAAGTAGTCAGCTATGCACCAATGGCTCACATCTGTAATCCTGGCTATTCAGGAGACTGAGATCTAAGAATCTCAGGATTCAAAGCCAGCCCAGGCAGGAAAGTCAGTGAGACTCTTAACTCCAATTAACTACCAAAAAGCCAGAAGTGGAGCTATGGCTCAAGTGGTAGAGGGCTAGCCTTGAGCATAATAGCTCAAGGGACAGTAGTGCCTAGGGCCTGAGTTCAAGCCTCGGGACTGGCACAAAAAAACAAAAACAAAAAAAAGAAAGTTGTCTGCATGTCTTAACTCTAAATTTGAAGAACACCAATTTGTGTGAGTTTTCTTTGGTGTAAAATTTGGAAAAGATGGTGCAGCATACTGAGTATCAACCAAATAATTTTCCACTGAATGTTGAGAAACAGTAAAGCAGTTAGGGTTTTAAAAGTTATTTCTGTGTATGTGTGTGCATGCATGTTCATGCATATATGCACACATTTGTACAACAGAGCCTTCAAATATTTAATACTTGAATGGAACTTAAAACTGTTTTGATATTATGGCTTTGGTCTTTAAAACTCATTTGTAAACCTGCAGGATGGCTACTCGCTCTCTCCTAGTTAGATGAGTGCTATAGAAATATTGTTACCAGTCAGCTTTCAATCTATTGAAAGGATGAAGAATGCATTCATTTTATACTTTATTTAAAATTAATAAAATGATAAAGTTACACAATTCAGTACAGTTAGAAAATATTTAAACATTTACATACTCATTAGCTCATAGTTTCTTCATCACCATCAAATATTTTAGTCTATGTAGTCAAAGTCTTCTGGAATTCCAAACGTTTTGTCAATTTTACTTTCTTCAAACCCAAATTTTCTTTTGGCCCAAGATTTTATTGCAAATATATTATCTATAAAAAATTGAGAAATATTTTTGAAAACAGAATTATAAAACATTTCCAATACAATTATCTTCATTGTAACTTTGCTTCCTTCTGTTTCTTTTTGCCATATTAAAATAAGTTTTCTCTATCTTCTAGCATAGTGGCAATAATTACAGATAGGTCAATAGTGTTTTTTCCACACTTCCACCAGGAAGGCCAGACTCTTACTCAGTAATTAAGGGTTGTTCCTGCTCCCAAAGGAACACATTCTCTCTAGACTCTTTCTCTTCTCCCTCAGACTAATGGCTTGCAGACATCAGGGCAGTGTAAGGAAGAGGATATGAAGAGGAGAGAAAAGGGTTCTCCTCTCTTAAGACCAAGGTAGGAACAAATGTGTTCTTAGCATCCCCTGGGGGTGGGGGTCGGGGGAGGAGGGCGGAATTTAAAATGTACCATACCAAATGTGTTTTCTCTACTGATAGGAATTTATTTCAAGGGAAAACTATACCAAAGATATTTGGCCAAGGATATTCCTAGTGCAGAAGAGAATAAAACCAATGTGTCTACTCATTGGGCAGGGCACCAGCCTATGTATAGAGAGTCCTAAAGTATGCAGTCACTGTGCGAAAGATGACTGAGCATGGGCAGTAGGGATGACAGTGGATTTTTTTTCATCTTAGTTTCACATGAGTGTGTGTGTGTATGTGTTTTGTGGCTTAAACTCAGGGGCTCCTGTACTTGATTGGCTTTTTTGCTCATGGCTGGCAAGTTACCACTTGAGTCACACCTTACTTCTGGCTTTTTGCTGCAGATAAGTCTCATGGATTTGTCTGCCCAGGCTGGCTTTTAACCATGATCCTCAGATCTCATCTTCCTGAGTAGCTAGGATTGCAGGTGTGAGCTACCAGTGCCCAGTGATAAATAAATTTCTGATATTAAGTTTTGTTTCTAAAGTGAAAACTACTGTCTCAGAGTAACAGTGCTAACAGTGTCTTTTCTTTTGATGAAAGTGTTATGGAGTGTCTGTCAATAGATACTATGATGAATCTCAACTTCTATAACAAGTAGGAATACTAAAACAATGGCCTGAGTGTCTGCAGTCAGCACACTGCTGGCAATCACAGCCAAGCATGTATGGAGGGCCCCGTGCTACAGAAGCAGGTAATGAGACTATTGCGGATATTAACTAATATAAACAAACTATGCTTTCTCACTGAGATCCACAAGGAGAGACAGCAATCCCAAGAAGGTGAGTGTGTTACAGAAAGCGCGAGCACAGAGCACAGAGCTAGCCTGGCAGGCTCGGTAAACAGTTTCAGGAAAGAAAGAGCACAAGCTATGGGCGATAGTAGAGAAAGATACAGGAAGATGACCTCGAACCTGCATCAGGAAGAAGAAAACAGGCACCACGGAAGGGCTATTCCATAGTCTGTAAAGGAAGGAATTCCACGAGTTTCTCAAGAGGACAAGAGCCAATTTTATGTTAAGTACTCAAATATGATAAATGAAGATTAAAAACAAAAGGACCAACAAAGAGCCTTTCTACAATGCCTAATGGACCAAGTCTAAGATGTTGATTAAACATTTTGTTTCCAGCCTTTAAGACAATGTTTATCTACAGTCTTGATAGCACATTCTATACCAAATAGTCCTGTTATACAGAAAATTTTATAAATGGATGAAAAATATTCTGTGGGGTTTTTTGTTGTTGTTGTTGTTTTGGTGGTGAGGCTATGGTTTGAACTCAAAGCCTTGCCAGGCAAACTCTACTACTTGAACCACTGTCTCCAGCTATTTTGCTTTGGTTATTTTTGAATAGGATCCTGTTATATGCCCTGGCCAGACAGGACCATAGCCCCATCTGGGATCACAGGTGCTTGCCGCCACACCCAGTTTTTGGTTTTGTTTTTTTAATTGGTGGAGAAGATTTAAAAAAGTTTTGGCTCAGGCTGTCCTGAAACCATCATCCGTGGATCTCAGCCTCCCAAGTAGTTAGGGTTTACATGTGTGAATCACTGTACTTTATAAGATAAACACACTTTCGCTTTTAAAGAAATAACGTTAAGAATTACTGTTACTGTTGCATAATGGTATCCCTCGGTACAGGATGGGCAAACCACTTCCACTGAGTCTATGGCAGGACCTCAGAACATCATCTATCCTCTCATTCATTATGATGTGTTTATGTGAGAGAGAGAGAGAACAACTCCAAAATAAGCCATGCACTAGTGACTCATGCCTGTAATCCTAGCTACTTAGGAGGCTGAGATCTGAGGACCCAGGTTTCAAGCCAGCCTAGGCAAGAAAGTCTATGAGACTCTTATCTCCAATTATCCCACAAAAAAGCTGGAAGTGGCAGAGCGCTCGCCTTGAGCACAAATGCTCAGGGACAGTCTCAGAACCAGTTCAAGTCCTAAGACTGGCAAAACAAAAACCAAAAGCAAAGAGACCACCAGACTCTTAGGCTGGGGTGTGGCTTGGTGGCATAGCACTTGTTAATAATGTATGAGACAGCATGGGGCACAGCACAGGAGAAAAAAAAAAGAAGAAAGCCAGGCGCTGGTGGCTCACGCCTGTAATCCCAGCTACTCAGGAAACTGAGATCTGCGGATTGCGATTCAAAGCCAACCTGGGCAGGAAAGTCCATGAGACTCTCATCTTCATTTAACCCCAGAAAACCAGGAGGGCTGTGGCTCAAAGTGGTAGAGCACTAGACTTGAGTAAAAAAAACTCAGGGACAGTGCCCAGGCTCTGAGTTCAAGCCCTATGACTGGAAGAAAATTTTAAAAAAAGAAAACACGTACTATGTTAATTTGTTAAGTAAGATTTTACAGGATATAATTTGTTAATCATATTTAAAGTATCACCAAACATTTAGATGTGGTAGTTCTAGAATTGTACCTTGAATATGTCATTCAGCAAAACTGATATACTGAATTATTAAGGTATTATTAAGTATTCTTAGTCCTAGAAACGTTTTAAGGACTTTGTTAAGCAAAAAGAAACCTTAATCTTTAATTGTTATATAATAATTTTTAGCTATAAATAATGTTGACAATTCTCTTTATTTGTTTGGAAGACAGGAAGGTTTCCTGAGGTTATCTGTGCTTTCAAACTGCATGTTTCTGATTTCATTCATGTTTTTCTTTCTCCCTCCTCTCTCACCCCTCTTCTCTCCTCCCGCCTTTCCTCTCCCCTCCTTCTCCTCTTCATTCCTCCCCTCCCTTCTCCATTACTCCCCTCCTGTCTCCATTCCTCCCACTTCTCCCCTCCCTCCCTCCTCTCTCCTCCCCTCCCCTTTCCTCATGGAAACACTATTCCTAACAGCTGCTCTGAGTATCTAAAAATACCTTCCTTCCACATGCTTCCAACACTTCCAGGTTCTTTTGCAGTTCCTAACAGGGGGGGAACGCTCTTTGAACTGGTTTTTTAATTAGAATTTTGGGAGTTTAGGATGCACTGGGAAACAATTTCTAATTATTTAGCAACTGGAATTTACAGTGACCTGGAGCAAGGATGGAGACTATTTGAGTCTAGCACTGTGCAAAAGAGCTTACATTCAGACTGCTTCATTTCCTCCTGAAATGTGGGCTCCACAGTATCCTCGGCGCACACACGAGAAGCAGTTCACGGAGGCTCACGGGGAACCTACTCACATGGGAGCTCAGCTTGGACTCCTTCCAGAGTCCTTCAGGTCCCCTCTACCCATGCCCCTGCAGCCTGCTCCACTGCCAGGTGCGCTTGCTCAACAATTCCCAGGGGAAGTCGCCTGGTGACACTTGTCTTCTCTTTAACTGAAAGGCTGCTTGCTTCTTTTGTCAGTCCAAATTTTATGTTGGAACCCATACAACACCATTGTAATTAATATCCATTTCTATTTATTAAGACACATTTCATTATTTTCTTTAATGTTCATTTGCTCCTTTCACCCTTCCTTGTTCTTATCACTAAAGCATTATATTACTTAGGAAACAATTTGTTATAAATAAAATGATCATTTTTATAGGAGCCAAAGGCAACTATGTTGATCACACCAATTTTCTTAATTCTAAAATAGACTAGGAAAGTGTCTTTAAATTTCCATGATCGCAGGCCTGGACAGTGTCAGGAAAAGCTGATGCAAATCTCTGTTCTCCCCGTGACTAATCATCTCCACTACACACACACAGTCACGCTAAGCCTTGAACATCTCTGCCTCAATCTCACCCAGCTCCCACGGAAGCATAATGAGGATGAATGACGGTATTCACCAGGGCAAAACCATTCAATGACCATGTCTTATAATTAAATATTGGAAAACACCAATGTAGTCTTCCAGTAGGTTTGACCCATATTCATCCAACTTGTAATAAACCATGGTGATCTCTACTTACTTTCTCTTTCTAAACCTAAGGTGCCTATGTAAAGCCTTCATAGTTCCTATTTTTGGGAATTTCTCTGTGTAGATCAGCATGTGTCCAGTGCAGCACTTACATGAGAGCAGCCTCCCAGGGAAGAAAACATCCCACAGTGGGTGCTCCTGAGCTAGGACTCAAATCACAAAAGCAAGGTTCTAATAATGCCTGTTCTACAGCCTAGCACATATGTGGCCTTGGCCTCAATAAGAAATAATAATTTTTATCTCACGAGATTTTTGAGGATATAAAATGAGATTGAGCCACAGACATACACTACAGTGACAAATGACCAGTCCTCAATAAACATTAGCTACCATTATTTCGAGAACAACATTTGGCTTGTCATGAAACTTCTAAAGGTGTACTTTACATTGAAATAAAGGTAGGTCGGGAGCCAGTGGCTTATATCTGTAATTCTAGCTACTCAGGAGGCTGAGATCTGAGGATTGCCTTTCGAAGCCAGCCTGGTCAGGAAAGTCCATGAAATTCTTTTTTTTTTTTTTTCTTTTTTTTGGTCTGGTTGTGAGGCCTGAACTCTGGGCCTGGGCGCTGTCCCTCAGCGATTCAGCTAAAGGCTAGCGCTCTACCTCTTGAGCCACAGCGCCACTTCCGGCTTTTTTCTTTTTGCTTATGTGGTGCTGAGGAATGGAACCAGGGCCTCAGGCATGCAAGGCAAGCGCTCTACCACTGAGCCAACTTCCCAGCCCAAGTCCATGAAATTCTTATCTCCAATTAACTACAAAGCTGAAAGTGAGCTGTGGCTAGAGTACTATCCTTGAACACAAAAGCTCAGGAATTGCACCTGAGTTCAAACCACAGGACCAACAAAAATTAAATACCTAAAATAAAGGTAAAACTTCAACAATATATTTCATGTATATATATATGAAACTTAAATAATTAGCTCAAGTGGCTTGTCTTGGAGAAAGATGCATTACAGTTAGACTTGAAGTAATCATCAATTTTACCAAAATCTTATACTTTCACAAAATGAGTAATAATATTTTTTAAAATAACCTGAGTAACTGAAATCATTTAATGTATAAAAAACATAAGTGACGCACATACATTTCTAGAAATGACCTTTCCTGCATGGGCTATCTTGGAGCTGTTCTGTTCCCGTTCTCAGTCTCTTAAGTAGCTAGAATTCCAGGTGTGAGTCACTGATGCCCTGCTAAAAATGACCTTTTGTGAACAAAGTGGGCACAAACCATCTGAGTTTTACATCATACTAAGTGTGGAAGAAGCTTAGCTACAGTTTCCCAGTGTAATTATAATACATACCAGTCCATCTGTTAGCAGCTTCTTTGGCTACTTTATTTGCTTGACCTGAAAGAAATTATATATATATATATAATTATTATATTTACATATATGAAATTACATTCAGCTATCCACAGATTAATGTTTTCACATGAACAATTTTTGTAAAACCTGCATAATATATATTATGTATTATACATAATTATATATGTACACAATGTATTATGTATATTATTATTATTATATATCTTATGGCGCCTTTAAAAAGCTCAAATAGTGGAGAAACATTGTATATTACAAACTTGCTCAAATTCCCAAAGAAATTTTAGATATCTGGAGTTATTATTTCTTTCTGCCAGTACTGAGGATTAAACTCAGGCCCGGAACTCTCAGTTGATGTTTCCAATCAAGGTTCTGGCTCTATCACTTGAGCCATGCCTGTAGTTCTGACTTTTTGCTGGGTAATTGGAGATAAAGAGTCTCTTGGGGGGTTGGGAAGGTGGCTCAGTGGTAGAGCGCTTGCCTTGCATGCCTGAGGCCCTGGGTTCGATTCCTCAGCACCACATAAGCAAAAAGAAAAAAGCCAAAGTGGCGGTGTGGCTCAAGAAGTAGAGTGCTAGCCTTGAGCTGAAGAGCTGAGGGACAGTGCCCAGGCCCAGAGTTCAGGCCCCACGACAGGACCCAAAAAAAGTCTCTTGGTTTTTTGTCTGCCTAGGCTGACTTTGAACAGTAATCCTCAGTCAGACCTTACTCTCCCGATTGATTAGATTAGCTAGGATTACAGGTGTGAGATATTGGCATCCATCTTTTAGTTACATTAGTCAAGAACAGAATGTTCATTCTTGTTCTTGGTTTTGTGGGGGGGCTTTGGGGTTTTTTTGCAACACAGAGGATTAATCCTGGGTCATTACACATACTAATCAAGTGCCCTACCACTTGAGCTAGCTTCCAGCCCTGTATACAATTACATCTTTATATTTTAAAACATGTATAACCAGGTGTAGCAATGCATGCCTGTAATCTTAGCACTCAGGAGGCCAGCATGGGCCAAGATATCAAAACACCAAAACAAACAAGCAAACACACATTAATAAAGACATGATTAAATGTGCCTGTACATTTCTTTCAGCTTAATCTGCATAAAACTGCCCAGATCAACTGGGCATAAGTATTACTTGTAATGACATTTATCTTTTGATTAAAATATACACATATGCAGTGGTTTTAAAAAAATTACATTCACATGGTTGTATAATCATCATCATTATCTAACTCCATAACATACTAACTTTTTTTTTCAGCAGTACTGGGGTTTGAACTCAGCACTTGTGCTGGTTATCACTTCAGCCATGCCTTCAGTCCAATTACAGAACATTTTCATCACATAAAAGGAACCCTTGTACCCATCAGCAGTCATGACACATTCCCTAGCCCTTCAACCACTAATCTATTTTCTGTCTCTATGGATTTCCTTCTGCACCACAATGTTTCCTTTATCATTCAAGGTTTCTTTATGTTCTGGCATGCATCAATATCTATATTCCACAATCTGCTTATCTAGTCACTAGCTAATGGATATTTGGGTTGTTTCCACTTCTCTGAATAATTTAATAACTTTTGTATGTATGAAGATGCTTTCAGGTCTCTAAGAATGGAACTGCTGGCTCATTGGTAATTATGTATCATTCTGGGGGAACAAATAAACTTTTTCCAAAATGGTGGTATCATTTTATAAATCCTATAAAATACCAATTTAGAAATATAAAGGTTTCACATTTTCCATATTATCACCCATTTATTATTTTCCATATATATATTTATTTTCCTTTAAAAAATTTTATCTATCCTAATGAGTATAAAGAAACATTTCACTGTTGTTTTGACTTGCATTTCCCTAGTGACTATCTTTCTTGTATGCTCACTGGCCATTTGTGTAGGTTTTCTTGGAAAAAAGTTTGCTGAAATCCTGAGTATTTTTAAATGAAATTATTTGTTATTTATTGTTATTTGCATTACTGTTATTGTTATAACACTTCTTTGTCTACTTATCAAATACAGAATATGCAAATATTTCTCCCATTTTGTGTGTGTTTTTCTACTTTTTTGTTTTCTTCTGCTTTTGATGTCATAGTCAAGATACTAAGGCCTAATCTGGGGACAAAGTAATATATACCTCTACAATTGCCTTTTTTGTGTGTAAAATGGATATTTTTAGTGTACTATTATCTCCTTCCTCCATCCCCAACTTCTTCCTCCTTCTTTTTCTTCCTTCTCCAACTTTTTTTTTATAAGGCTGCTGGGATTTGAACTCAGGTTCTTGTGCTTGTTAGGCAAGCGTTCTACCAATTGTGCTATCCACCACCAAATTCTTTTCTTTCGTAATAAGCTTTCACATAGAGTCTCACATTTTTGGCTTGGGCTAGCTTCAGACATGATTCCTTGCCAACAATTACCTTGTCTCCTGTATAGCTAGGATTAGTAAGGCACCACTGTACCTACCTTGCTTGTTCTTTGAGATAGGGCCTCGCTGTTTTTTTTTATAATCTGGACTGTTTTTGAATTCCCAAGTAGCTGGAATTATAGGCATGAACCATCTGTTCAACTCCTTCTCTTTTTCTTTTTTGTCTCTGGAAGTGAAATACTTTGCTCCTATAGAGCCATTACCCACACTCCAATTTATACTGTTATTGTCACAAACTTATTTTATACATTGAGATCTCATGATTATAGGTTATTATTACTATCAAGTAGGGAAACAAAAGGAAATACAAATACACACATCTATATATCTATATACACATACATATGTACAGGTCTGTAATGATTGCTGTTTACCTTGCAATATTTTAATTTTACCTTTTTTTTTTAAATTGGTACTGGGGCTTACACTCAGAGACTGGGTGCTGTCCCTTAGCTCTCTGATTAGGGTTGGCACTGTACTACTTGAGCCATAGCTCTACTTCTGGCCTTTTACTGGTTAATTAGAGCTAAGAGTCCTAGTCTTTCCTCCCCAGGTTGGCATCAAACAGTGATTCTCAGATCTCAGCATTCTGAGTGGCAAGGATTACAGGCGTGAGCCCTTAGTGCTTGGCTGCCCTTCATTTTTGAAGGAAAATGTTTCTGGATATGGGATTCCTGCTTGATAGATCTTGTTTTTCCTGCTCTTTGAACACTGTCTCAGTGACAGAGAAAAAAAAAACAAACACAGCTGTTACTCTCACTGAAAATCCTTGTTAGTGATAACTTGTTTTTTCAAGATCCTGTCTTTACATTTAGACTATTTGATTATGATATGTCTATGTGTATCTGTTTTTTCATTAAATCTGGGCTATTCTCAGCCATTATTTCTTCAGATATATTCTCCTCTTTCTGGAACTTCCATTATGTACGTATTAACATTCTTGATGTCTAACATAAAACATTAACATTTAATATCCTCATTGTTTGTTCTTGTTCCTCAGATTGGAAATTTCCCACTGAACTGTATTCAATTTACTGATTCTTTCTTTAACTTGTTTAAGCTTCTGTTAACCACTTGGTGAATTTTTCATGTCCACTACTGTAGTTTGTTTTTACTGAGACAGAGATCTCATTATGTAGTGCAAGCTAGTCTCAGATTGACAAAGTAAAAAGAAAATAAGGCTTTTATCTCTAACCTCTTGAATATGTTTAATTAATCTTGCTCATGCTTGCTAAATGATGTTTATAATTCAATGGGAATTATAAAACAAATATTTCTCACAGGCCTTATTGAAAAACAAGAAATAATACATAGCCATGACAATGTGAACCAAGGGTTATTATGCCTACTATCAGCATTTAGTGTCCAAAATAAACTGTAACAGGCTTAGATAAGCCTGAGTGTTGTAATATGGGTTTGATAACTATGCTATTAAGAACCAAATCCTATTAAAGTCCATTTGCAAAATGTATAAGCCTTTAATCCAATGTAATCTGCTCTGTTGTAACTTGATAGTTCAAATCCTATGAAACCCTTTTTCTTTTTTTTCGTCAATCATGAGGCTTGAACTCAGGGCCTAAGAGGCATCCCTGAGCTTTTGTGCTTAAGGCTACCACTCTACTACTTTGAGCCACAATGCACTTCCAGTTTTCTGGTGGTTAATTGGGCTTTCTTGCCAAGGTTGGCTTTGAACCATAATCTTCAGATCTTGGCCTCCTGAGTAGCTAGGATTACAGGCATGAGCCACCAGTGCCCAGCACAAACCCTCATTATTAAAAAGCACATTTTAAAAACAATTTTATTGGGAAATGGGAATTTGGAGTGAGGATAGGTTAAAGCCTAATAAAATTGTCTAAAGATCTGTAGTGTTTATTACTTAAATATTTAAGTTTATTAGGCTGAGCAAGGTAGCTTATACCTGTAATCCCAGTTACTTGGAAGGTGGAGATTGGGAGAAATGAGGTTTGAGGTCAGTCTGGGCAAAAAGTTCATAAAACCCCTTCTTAACCCATAAACTGAGCATGGTGTTGTGCACCTGTGATCCAAGCTAAGCAGAAGGGGTAAACAGGAGGATCATGATCTGGGTTAACCTGGGCAAAAATGTGAGATTCTGTTAAAAAGAAAAAAAAAATGAGCAAAGCAAAAAGGATCAAGGAGAAAAATTTCAAGTGGCAGAATGTCTGCATAGTAAGCAAACCCTGGACACACACACACACACACACACATACACACACACACACACACACACTTCTTAGATCTGTGGGATTATAGTTTTCACAAAAATTTGTGAAACAAATTAGTATTATATTTTGCTAGCCCAACAATCTCTCCATATGCCCTACTCACCCATATCCTTTTAGGAGTCCAACTGCACACCTATTAGGTAAATCTATCCTATAACTCATGAATACCAGAAACAAGTTTACATTTGTTTATTTTGAATAGTTTCTATCACTATGTCTTCAAATAGACTATCCCTTTCTTTTTTTTTTTTTGACGGTTGTGGGGCTTGAACTCTGGGCCTGGGCGCTTGTCCCTCAGCTCTTCAGCTCAAGGCGAGCACTCTACCACTTGAGCTACAGCACCACTTCCGGTTTTCTAGTGGTTTATTGAAGATAGGAGTCTCACGGTCTCTCCTGCCCGGGCTGGCTTTGAACCGTGATCCTCAGATCTCAGCCTCCTGAGTAGCTAGGATTACAGGCGTGAGCCACCGGCGCCGGGCTTATCCCTTTCTTCTGAAAAATTAAGTATGCTGTTAAATCAAACAAGTGAAATTTTCATGTCAGACAGTTTCCTATCAAGAAAATTTATATCTTCTATATTTGTATTTAACTTGAACATATGGCTTACAGTTATAGCATTGTAATGTAATGCTTTGGCCTGCTAATTCTAATCTTTGGGTACAATTTGACTATCTATTGTAGATTATGTTTGACTATTTTTTTCCATGCCCGGCTATCTTTACTTATACGCCAGATATAATAAATTTTATTATGCTGGATGTTAGATTTTTTTTTTTTGTCGGTCGTGGAGCTTGAACTCTGGGCTTGGGCGCTGTTCCCTGCACTCTTCAGCTCAAGGCGAGTGATCTACTGCTTAACCCACAGCGCCACTTCCAGTTTTCTAGTGGTTTATTGGAGATGATAGTCTCACGGAGTTTCCTGCCCGGGCTGGCTTTGAACCGCGATCCTCAGATCTCAGCCTCCTGAGTAGCTAGGATTACAGGCGTGAGCCACCAGCGCTAGGCCTGATGTTAGATATTTTTGTGTTTTAATAAATATTCTTTTCTATTTTTGGGTCCAGTTGTGGGGCCTGAACTCTGGGCCTGGGCGCTGTCCCTCAGCTCTTCAGCTCAAGGCTAGTACTCTACCACATGAGCCACAGCGCCACTTCCGCCTTTTTTTCTTTTTGCTTATGTGGTGCTGAGGAATCGAACCCAGGGCCTTAGGCATGCAAGGTAAACGCTCTACCACTGAGCCACCTTCCCAGCTTAATAAATATTCTTGAGCTTTTTTTTCTATGAGTTTGAGTTATCTGGCAATAATCGGATGCTTTCAAATCTTAGTCACATGGTTTATTAGACAAGTCCAAAACATAGCTGAGTTCAGACCTATTTATTTTCCTCTTTTTAGGAAAGACTCTTCTTAAGTTCTTTAACAAATGACATCAATATAAACTTTCCTCACCTGGCTGGAGAGAAATGAACACTATTCTTGGTCCTTTATGTGTGCCTGGCACAGTTCCTTCCAATCTATCAAAGGTTCTTCTCCAGGCTTGGACAGTTCATCCTATTTCTGCTCTCAATACTGTGAGAACTTGCTGTGCATACCCAGAGTTCTTTCTTCACATTCTTTCCTCTCTACCGCTCTGTCCTCTGAAATTTATACTCTTCTTAAGTCTTCCTGATTTTCAGTTTCAAGTCCTTTACTCAGGGACTCAATGTACAAGGTTCTACCAAAGTTCTCTATCGAACTGTGACCAGAAGCCTCTTCCAACAAAACGAGTGGGGAAATTTAATACCCACTTCATCTAAGAACCTCAGATGAACATTCCCTTCTCTAAGAACCACAGTCCTTTATTGTCTGATATCAAAGAGTGTGTATGTCCTTGTGGGAACGCTCTCTAGTACTGGGGCTTGAACTCAGGGCTTGGATACTGTTCCTTAGCTTTTTCACTCAAGGCTAGCTCTCTACCACTTGGCCACAGATCCACTTCTGGCTTTTTGGTGGTTAACTGGAAATGAAAGTTTCACAGACTTTTCTTCCTGGGCTGATTTCAAACCATGACTCTCAGATCTCAATCTCCTGAGAAGCTAGGATTACATATGAGCCACTGGTGCTCAGCATATATCAAGTATTTTAAAAACCAGTTTCAGGTGTGAGGATTAGCAGGAAAAACTGGGAGAAGCAAAGGAAGATAGAATTAACACCAACTAAAAAAGCTGCTAGGTGCTGGTAGCTCATGCCTGTAATCCTAGCTACTTAGGAGGCTAAAATCTGAAGATTGTGGTTCAAAGCCAGCCCAGGCAGAAAAGGCCCTGAAATTCTTATCTCTAATTAACCACCAGAAAACCAGAAGTGGAACTGTGGCTAAAAGTGGTAAAACGTTAGCCTTGAGCAAAAGAGTTCGGGGACAGCACCCAGCCTGAGTTCAAGCACCATAGCCAACCAAAAAGAAAAAAAAAAAATGTAGTCATTACCTGACATATAACTGTAACCCCTCTGTACATCACCTTCATACAATATTTTTTAAAGGAAAAGAAAGTTTCAGCTAGAGGTGTACTTAAGTGCTAGAATGCCTGCCTTGCACCTATAGTCTTGGGATCAAACCCTAGTATGACACAGTAAATAAATAAATCTTAAATAAAATGATATTTCATACATTCTGTACTGACTGAAAACATTAGTGTTGCATTTGAATAGGTTTATGTTTGCTATTCTGAATTGGAACCAAAGTTAGCTATTTTTTCAGGTCAGAATTTAAGTTTTTTGTCTTATTATAGCTCATTAACTTATTTTGTGGGGGGCAGTACTAGGGTTGAACTCAGGGCTTCATGTACATTAGGTAAGCAGCCTACTGCTGAGCAGTATCCTCAATGCTCTGCTTAGTGGCTTTTTATAGAAAAAGAAATCCTGCCTTCACATCTACAATATTCAGAAGACAAGTAATATTATATTTTTTCTTCATGATACTAGGCTTTGATTACAAGGCTATGTACTTGCTATACAGGTGCTCTACCACCTGAGCCATACATTTCAGCCTCTTTTGCTTTTGTTATGTTTTTTAATGGGACGTTCCATTTGTGTGAGGCCAGACTGACATAAATCCTCCTGCTTATGCTTCCTGTATAGCTGAGATGACAAGCATTTTTTTGGGGGGGGAGGGGGTGTCAGTCGTGGGGCTTAAACTCTGGGCCTGGACGCTA
Source organism: Dipodomys ordii (assembly GCF_000151885.1). Taxonomy (NCBI): domain Eukaryota; kingdom Metazoa; phylum Chordata; class Mammalia; order Rodentia; family Heteromyidae; genus Dipodomys; species Dipodomys ordii. The sequence continues at coordinate 2,064,968 of NW_012267338.1, read as the reverse complement.
TCCCTCAGCTCTTCAGCTTAAGGCTAGTGCTCTACCACTTGAGCCACAGCATCACTCCCGTCTTTATCTGCTTATGTGGTACTGAGGAATCAAACCCAGGGCCTCATGCATGCAAGGCAAGCACTCTACCACTGAGCCACCTTCCTAGCCCCGACAAGCATATTATTGAGACTAGAGTGCATGAATTTTTTGCTCTGGCTGGCCTTGAACTGTGAACCTTCTAATCTGCTTCCCAAGTAGTTATGATTGATGTGCTTTAATGGAGTTTTTTTTTTTAAATCACAAACTAGTAAAGGAGGAGTCCTCTCATATACAAGTCAAAAAACTTATCTCTAATAGATTCGCCATTACAGAGTCTCCAGAATTCTATTATAGTACCAACTTTAAAAGATAGTACATTAAAAGATAGTCTAGGTCAGATACTGATAAAGAACAGTGAATTCTCAGCCAGGTGAACTGGTACACATATGCAGTTCCAGCTACACTAAAGGATAAGGCAGGAGGGCTGTTTGAACCAAGGGATTGAGATTAGTCTGGATATTGTAGCAAGACCCTGTCTCAATGAAAGAAAGTAAATGATTAAAGTCTCTTGGTTACTGAAAATTTTAAAATACAAAATTCACTTTTTTTTTAACCTAGATATCATATCTTGGATAAAATTCACATTGGCACGTTTCCTTGAGCTAGGAAATAAATTACCAAGTTTTTAAATCAAGGTTTAAGATGGTACAGAGAACTTAAGTACTAGTATAAAATTTCAGCTGTAACTGCCCCTCTCAATGGTTTATTCCAAACTCTAGGAAATCCATCATTCTTTGTAGTCACTGAAACATCTTCCGTCATGTTTTACTACCTTTCTCTGAGGGTGATACACTTCCCAAAGTTGCTGCTGACTGAGATGAACAGGAATGTCAATATCTTAACTTGCAGGCCTGAAGTAATTTGTTCCACATCAAGACTCTGTCTAGCATGACCCTTTACCCCTACTGATATCTTTAACTGGAGATGACCACATTAAGCTTAGGATCATCATCACATAGGACAAAACAGTGTAATAAACTTAATAAAAGTTTCAACCATTCCTGCATGGGCATGAGAGCATTCTTGTGCCCTCAAAAGCCAAGCACTAGATTAGCTTATGACCAAACTATTTGTAGGTTAATTTCATTGTAGTTTAATTTTAAAGTAACCAAATATTTCAAATTTCTCTCAAAGCTTTCTATCACACTCTATATTAATTTTTCTAAAAGTTCTCTTACTAAAAGATACTGGAAGTGGTGTTGTGGAGCAAGTGGTAGAGTGCTAGCCTTGAGTAAAAGAAGCCCAAAGACACTACCCAGGCCCTGAGTTCAAGCCCTACACTGGCAAAATAAATAAAAATTTAAAAAATCAAGTTTTATCTTCACATAATATATAAAAATTTCAAACTAAGTTTTGGGGATTGTGGTTTTTAAAAAAGGTCAGAAAATCCCTGGTATTAAAAAGCAACACAATGTAGAGTGAATTTCTAGAACTTGCAAACACTTGTATTTATGATATTCTTTTTAGTACCTACAAGAAAATGATGTATTTCTGTCCAGAAGCAAGGTGCTTGGAACCAAATTAGCTCTTTCTCTGTTTTCCTAGTTTCCCAAGCCTCTATTTTATGTCTTTATCTTTCTGCTTCACCATACCTTCTTACTTTTGAAATACTTGTAAGTTTTCAAGGTTATGGCTACTCAATGCTTAACATAAAGTCTCAGTGGAAATATGAAGATGATAGTTTTCTACTTGCTATAATCACAAAGTTAGAGCACTCAGACAGAAACTTACGTATTTCTTCCACAACTTGTGGGTCACATTCTTTGTACTTTTCTACTTCTGCTTTGCACTGTTCCCTTTGGTCCCGGAGTGAAGAAAGCTCTTTTATTAGCATGGTTCGCTCTTCCTGCATTCAATATAGTTTTATGTACAATTAGGAAATGGAATCTCATGTTAAAAAGTAATATATTTTATAGACACTTTAATTCCTATAAATGATGTATGTTAGGCTTGTATATATATTAACATAGTTGTCTTTTGTCAAATGAAAACCCTTTGTACAATTACTTAAGTATAATAAGAAAAATACAGTTGGCTCTCTGTATCCACGGAATCTCCAATTTCAGATTCAACCAATGGCAGATCAAAAAATACTTGGAAAAAATTACCCTAGTACTGAACATGTACATATTTTTGTCATTATTCCCTAAACAACACAATGTAATGACCATTTGCTCAGTATTAGTTGTAAGTAATCCAAAGATGATATGAGAAGATGTGGTAAGACTTTGGCAGATATTACACCATTTGCTTTTTCTTTATTTTTTTGAGAGGTGGTACTAGGGATTGAACATAGGGCCTACTATTTGCTAGCAGAAGCTGTACTCTCGAATCACACCATCAACATTCCTTTGTTAATTTATGTATGTTATTTAAAAGGTAGGGGGTATTTTTAACCAAGACAAGACCCAGAATAGATCCTTCTGTCTACAGTCTCCTACATAGCTAGGGCCACTGGTATATCCCACCACATCCAGCTTATAAATTTGCTGGAGTTGGCCTTGAAATTCCAGATCCTGACATCCTGATTAGCTGGTTTTGCAGATGTCAGCTATCATGCCCTATCTATACTATTTTTTTTTAATATAGGACACAAAAATCCTTAGATAGATTTTGGCTTCCTCAGAAGACCCAATCCCCCTTGGATATAGAAGGAAACTGTATATACATATATGAACAGCATAAAAACAAGCTCAATTTTCATGTTACTCTGAAATCTCAAGCATCTTTTGTATCTACTAAAATTAAATAGGGGTAAATATGGTTACTGATTCTGTTTGGATAAAATCAAAAGATGACTGTGTTATATATTAGAGAAGAGCATCCTGCATTTGGGGGCAATTTCAGTAGATTTATGTGTGTAAGTAACAGTTCATGGTAACATTAATCATTATACAATTATCCTTTAAGAAATGTTCTAAGCTTGGCACTCAGACCAGAGGTCAAACCCCAGGAACACGCTTTAGATGATTTTTCAACCAGAAAGGATGATTAACCTTTATAAATATTTAAAGCTACTGAAATATACTGTCAAAGATTATAGTTTATAAGACATATCTTAGGCAAACTACAATAAAATTCAAGTGGTCAAAATGTTCCTTGCTACCTTGTATTTTTATATTTGTACTTTTCTACCTTTGCTTTTGGCTATTCCTTTTGTTTTAAAGTAAAGCACATTCCTTTGCTCATCCTCATACAGTAAAAAGCATACACATAGCAGCATGCTCTGAAGCAACATAGTCCAAAACAACTTTGCAGTGACCTAGAGCTGTACACTTAAAGGCAGGAGTCACTAGCCACATATGGCCAATGAAAACATGAAATGTGGCTACAATGACTAGAAGACTGAATTTAACTGTATTTGATTTTAACGTAAACAGCTAGATAGAGTTAGTTCATACCACATTAGCACAGCTCAAAGAAGATTTAGAATAACTAGAACAAAAATAAATAACTAGAATATTTTCCATCTATACTCAAAGTACCGAGGATTCAAGAGGATAGAGACAAGGAAAAAGAGCTAATGAAGACAGAAGAACTAGATTGGTGAACATCTGCGCAAGTAGTGCTAACTTTCCAGAAACCCTGAACTGAAGCCTTCCTTTGTAATGCTAGTCAATCAGATATGAACTGGAAATAACAGTAGATAACTACCTCCTTGGATCCTTAGCACGATCAATGAATATAGAACATACATTTGTAATTGTTTGGTTTAGAGTAAGTACAATATACCTGTTAGCTATTTCTTCAGCAGCAGCAGCAGCAGCTCCATGAACAATCACTGGTATTGAAAGGGTAAGTATTTCTGAAAATGCCCTGGCTAGTAAGACTTCATCTTTCTCAGAAGCCTTTCTGTATCATTACATCTTTCTGACAGCTGAAGGCTCCAAACTAGGGTTACTGCCGGGTTTCCCCCATAGCTGCACTGGTTCCAGCAGATTAAATATAGTAGACCAACTGGCTGAGTTTCTGGGCATGAATGTCACTATTACTTGAAGATGCTTCCATAAATTATTTCAGCATAAAAGTAAAAAGAAGAGCAAATAAAGAAGTGCTCATTGCTATTGTTGACTGAGGAAATTATAATAGCTTCAACTTATGCCAGAATTTCCTATTCTTCAATTCCTACCTGTAACTGTGCTAACCACTAACATAAAAGAATATATACAAACTAACTCTGACAATACTGAAGTCACTGTAACTTGTGATGTCTGTTCCTTTCTGCAAAGTTAATAGTTTTGTCCAGTCACGTGACAGATATAGAGCTCTAGGTGAAATATTTTGTGGTTCACATACATCTATAATATTTAAAATATATTTTTATAAATCAAAATCTATTTTTAAATATATTTTGACAATAAATCTATTATGAATCTAGGTTTTGAGCTAATAATGAAATTAGAAAGTGAAGTGATTTGTAAAAATCTCTAACTTTTATAGAATACATTGTACTTTTTTTTCTTTTGCCTGAACTCTGGTCCTGGGCACTGTCCCTCAGCTCTTCAGCTCAAGGCTAGCGCTCTACCACTGGAGCCAGAGTGCCACTTCTGGCCTTTTCTGCTTATATAGTGCTGAGGAATCGAACCCAGGGCCTCATGCATGCAAGGCAAGCTCTCTACCCCTGAACCACCTTCCCATCCCCTACATTGTACTTTTTAAAGTAAAGTAGATCAATATCTAAATAATTTAAAAATACTACAAAGCCACAAGGACATTGTGATAATTACTTAAAGTTTATAAGATGAAAGTAAAAAAAAATCTTAAAATGCACGTAAATTTTAATAGGTCTTATTATGTACCAGACAATCTCCTAAGTGCTTTATAAACATTACCTTATTTAATCAAGCCATACCTAATGAAGCAAATTTTATTATTCCCATTTTACAAGTAAGAAAACGAGAATAAAGAATTCAAAATATTTTCAAACTCAGGCAGTCTGGCTCCAGGGTTACTGTTGATGTGTGTATACACATATACACACACTTGTACATACTGTATATATGCATACATATAACACTTATATATGCATACGTATAAATGTTATATGTATGCATATGTACATACACACAGCATTTATATTTATATTATTAAAGAATCTAAAGTCACAAACATACCGTATCTTGTCGGCCAATTTTAGCTTTCTCAATGCTCTTCTGTAGGTGTGCATGCTTTTGGCTTCCCTCAGACAACTAGAGAATCAAAAACAAATAAAATTCTTATTAATATATACTTCCTTGTCACATAGCCCAGGAAGACAAAATGAAATTTGTTTTTGACTCCAGGAGTATGTCACAGAAAAGTCAAAGACTATACCAAAAAAGCAATTTTTATCACATTCAGGAAAATGAATCAGCTGTCAGCCTTCAGTCTTTTCTACACAGTCCTCATTTATCAGGCTTTTCACCTCTACTCCAAAGAACCTCTATATCCCAAATGAGTGAGAAACTGAACTTGAAAATTTTAAAAAAACAAGTTTTTAATAAGTTCTCTTCAAATTTTATTTCACTTATGACTAAAGTCTCTTCAAAATACTGTTTCTTACAGACTTACAGTACTTTGATGTGTTTCACTAACAGTAATGAGCGTATCACTTATTATTCCCCCAGAAGAAAGCATTTTTTGAGGAACTGCACACTTTACAAACTCTCCAGGGTGAGGGGTGGGGGGCGGTGGTGATGGGGGGATATCTCTTGGGCTGCTGCCAATGTTAGGTATGTCTTATATATCTTGTAGAAGTCGGTTTAGCTGTTTCCTCAGCTTAGAAAGCTTGAAGAATGCATGGCTCTCTACAGCAGAGCAGCAGGTGTAGAACAAACATTAACATGTGACTAGGCATCAGCCAGAAAGGACTGGTGAAGTGTCAAATTACTGCTTCCCTTCCCAATTTTAGTCATCCTACCTGGAGTCTGAAAACTCCCAACATCACATCATTTGCTATAAACTAGTCACAAATTTCAACTCATCCAGTGATTGGGAAAAAGCTTCCTTAGCTTATTAAAAATGAACTTTCATAATGTGATCTAGTTTTATAGAGGGTAAACAATATTTAGGTAACTTTTTGTTTAAAATTCAGAAAAGTCCTTCAAAATTTAGTTGCTGTGTCCTGGCTTTCAGAAATCTACTTCTCAATACATATAAAGAGAACATTATAAGCCTGCTTCTTCGGCTTCTGCTACTGCTGCTGCTGCCTCTTCCTCCTCTGTGTGTGTGTTTGTGTGTCTGGTCATGGGCTTAAACTCTGGGCCTGGGTGCTGTCCTTGAGCTCTTCAGTTCAAGATGAGCACTCTACCACTTGAGGTACAGCACCACTTCCAGTTTTCTGGCAGTTAATTGGAGATAAGAGTCTTATGGACACTCCTGCCTGGGCTGGCTTTGAACCACAATCCTCAGATCTCAGCCTCCTGAGTAGCTAGGATTACAGGAGTGAGCCACCAGTGCCCCTCTAAGCTTTATTTTACTAGTTCTCTAAGGCACTGATTTTAATACACAGCATTCACAAGATCTCCTGACTAAACAGCATTGCCAAACCAGTTGTACCTCTTCTTGAGAGCCCTTATCTTTCTCCTTTAAATTTTTTAATTAATTAATTTTAAAAAATACATATCCATTGTAGATTTCAGAGCCAAAATAAGAATTAAGGTTCTAAATTTAGCAAGGAGATGTAGTTCTTCATAATAAAGGTGTTTACCAAATAAAGTTTATCAAAGAATCTACCTAAAGAATCTACCTGAAGGGGGCTGGGAAGGTGGCTTAGTGGTAGAGCGCTTGCCCTTCATGCCTGAGGCCCTGGGTTCAATTCCTCAGCACCACATAAGCAAAAAGAAAAAAGCCGGAAGTGGCGCTGTGGCTCAAGTGGTAGAGTGCTAGCCTTGAGCTGAAGAGCTGAGGGACAGCGCCCAGGCCCAGAGTTCAGGCCCCATGACTGGCCCCCCCCCCCAAAAAAAAGATTCTACCTGAAGTAAATTTAAAATGTATGTAACAGTTACATTCAGAAGTAGAGATCTTTCCAATTAAAATGCACATGCAGTTCAACACTGGTGGCTCACACCTATAATTCTAGCTACTCAGGAGGTTGAGAGTTGAGTATCATAGTTAGAAGCTAGCTTGTGCAGTGAAGTCTGTGAGACTATTATGTCCAATTTCCAGCAGAAAGCTTATGGCTCAAGCAAAAAAAGCTGAGTTCAAGACTAGAACTGACACACTCACACACACACACAGAGTTTGCACACATATATTAGCACAACACTTTTCCATCAAAATATTTTTAAAAAATCATTTGAGAAGTGCTAGCCAAATAGTAAAAAATTATATTAAAAATAAGCCAACAAGCTGGGTGCTGGCGGCTCATGCCTGTAACCTAGCTACTCAGGAGGCTGAGATCTGAGGACCACTGTTTGAAGCCAGCCCGGGCAGGAAAGTCAGTGAGACTCTTATGTCCAATTAATCATCAGAAAACCAGAAATGCACTGTGGTTCCAAGTTGCAGAACACTAACCTTGAGCAAAAGAGCTTGAGACAAAGCGCAGGCCTTGAGTTCAAGACCCATGACCCCCAACAAGAGAAAAAAAGCCAACAGGGGATATGTATTTTTACATGAAAGAATTTGAAAGACAGCTGAATCAAGAATTCTTTTAATTCTAATGATAGCCTTATGTGTTTTAATTTATGAATTGATGAATTTTCATGCTAAATAATAGAGAATGACACAGTCTAAATTGTATTACCAAGACAGAAGCTATTGCTACTTATTCTAAGTACTGAATTTTGACTTCTCAAAAATCTTACTGCTGGGAACAAAGGAATCAACTTGCCGGGCTGCCCTTGCTCTCTGTACACCTATCAGAAGCATTCCTGCTATAGCTCCTAACACACTTTGGAAGTAAGCCAGAGCAGGCCTCAAGCAGTAAGAGCTGAGTCTTAGGTTCTGCACATTTGTCATATGAACCAATAATTCTCAATCTTGTTAAAACATAAGTTGTTGGGTCCCATCTCTTCAAGTTTCTGAACAGTGAAATGGGAATGGGGAATCAAAACCATGGCCATGAAGCAAATGCTAGGCAAGAGCTCTATTCCACTGAGCCCATGTTCAACCCCAAGAATTTGTATTTATTACATGTTCCCCTATAATATTGATCCTACTAATTGTCACTATAATTCTAGGAACTACTGATCTACACATAAACTTGTTTCTTAAGTAACAAATTCAGTTAAAATACTCATGACATTAATAAATAGAAAAATATGACCCAGTTCTTAAGTAAAAATTATATAATCTGCCTTAGAAAAATAATTTAGAAATATCTGTATTCAGAAATTCAAAGTATAAATATTTACAAAAATTATAAAAGGAGGTACTATATATTTTAAGAAGGTATTCACCAAATGAGTCCATTAAAGAGCAAACTAATCTGGCTCATTCTACAAGTAAATCTAAAGCCAATCTATAGCAAGAACATTCCCAAATTTCACTAAAGCAATCAATCATTTTTGGAAATCTAGTAGCTCAGAATACAGCAGCAGCTGCAACAACAAAAACTACCTATAATTAGTAAAAACAGGATTTCATCTTTAGATTTGAGGATCTAGCACAATGCTTCTCTTGAATGCATTCCAGGCCACCTATTAGAGACACTCTGGGTAGAGAAACATAATGCTCATGTTTTCTAAAGGGCTAATTTCACTGCCTGAAGGAACTGCCTATTCACAGGAAAACAGAAAGACTGATTCCAGCTGGCTGCTTTGGAATTCTGATTTGCTCTTTTTTAGAAATAAAGAAATCTCAAAGAATGAGGGGAAGAATACGGAGATTTTCACAGGTGGGGGAAAAAAAATGTCAAGGAACAGAGAATAAGAAGAGCTACCCCATCAGTCTCCACTGCTTCATTAAGATTCATGTACTGTGTTGTAGGAATAAAAAAAGGCCCTGTATCTACCATGCATGCTTAAAAAATTAAAATTCTTTACATTTCTATATATTTAAAGCCTTGTTAGAGTATCTACAATTTAAAATGTACAAACTTTTCCACTGAGGAGTTGCTTGTAAGAAAACAGCGAACACTAGAAAGACCCACTTATACATATATATTTGAGCAGTGTTACCATCTCAATATGAGAGAAAGGTTAAGTCAGGGTTTTCCAGTACCACTGTGTCACAATTATGCAGTCAAATGTGTTAAAAGACTTTTTTGCCAGTCCTGGGGCTGAAACATTTAAGCAAAATCTCTTCCTCTCTAGTCCCACACTATCTCTACACTCCTCAGTAAAAACCTAGTGTACACTTTCTTGTCAAATCCAGCTTCACCCACTGAGATACAGATCAATACAGACAACATTTGAAAACATAAATGGGACTTTCCTTTATGTAATGCCTTGTAATTTGCTATTTGCAGAGAAATCTCCATAGATATACACAGATAGGCCTAGTCTTAAAAATAAAACATCAACAACACAAAGAGTCCTTTTTTTTCAGAAGTTTTTTAAGTCGGCAAAAGTAGTCAGAAGATACAGAGATTTCCTATACCATCCCCGCCCCATCCCTACATAGCCTTTCCCACTATCAAAATTCCATACCAATAGTACTATGGTTACAATTCATGAGCCCACATGAACATCATCACCCATTATGGAGAGTTCACTCTTGGTGGTGGACATTCTAAGAATTTTAACAAATACAGCCACCACTGAAGGGCATCCAAAAGTAAAGCACTTCCCTAAACATCTCCTGTGTTCCATTTATTCATCCCTCCCTGCACCTAAACTCTGGCAACTAATGACCCACTTATTGTCCTCATAGTTTTACCTTTACCAGAATGTCATGGTTGGAATCAAACATTGTACAGTCTTTATGGACTCATTTTCACTTAGCAATATGCATTTCAAGTTCCCAAGTCTTTTTTATAGTTTGAAAACTAATTTTCTTTGCAACACTGAATAATATTCCACCATATGGATAGCCCACAGCTTGTTCATGTATTGAACTACTGAAGAACACCTTGGTTGCTTCCAAGTTTGGGCCATTATGAATAAATCTGCTATGAACATTTGTGCGTGGGTTCTGCATAGACTGAGTTTTCAACTCATTTGGGAAAATGCTGAGGACCATGGTGGTGGGTCATGTGGTCAGAGTATGTGTAGTTTTATAAGAAAACTGCTCAACTGTGCTCCAAAGCGACTACAGCTTTGCATTCCCGACAGCAATGGGTGAATGGTTCCTTTGCTGCGCATCCTCCTGGCATTTGGTGTCAGTGGTGGCCATCCTTGAATCTTTGAAAACTTCTCATACATAGAGTAGCTAGAGATGTTACTAATACCGGCAAATCATTGCTATCCCTTTGAGAGGCAAAACATTCCAAGGCTACCAATGGGAATTAACGATACACACAGTTTTGACACTGCCACCACCTGGTGGCATGGCCACATTAAAGCTCTAGGTTTTGTATGGTATATCTTTGCCAGCTTGGCTGATTTGCAGGGAGATAGACTTTTACAGAACTGCCATTGGAAACCTGTACCTTCCACAAAACATGAAAGTGTTGAGGGGATGGAGCAGGGAATTCTACAGCCAATCTTCATCCACCAGGTGAAGTCCCAATAACAAAGCAAAGCAAAGGACAGTAATTTCTACAAGTTTGGAAGTGAATCCAAAGCTCTATACCATAAGGGTAAAGCAAATGGGGGAGAGGGGGGAATCTGAATGTTCGAAATTCTATAATAAAAATTCATGCAAGTTTCAACAGTTACAGTAACTGTTTTATATTATTTGTAATTGTTTCATTATAAAAATAATTCATATACTTCACTCTCTCACCTCCAATCTACCAGTCACTCAAACTCAACAATCATATATTTAATTGTTGATTAGGTCAAGGAAGAGAACTAACAAGATCATTCAAAATAAAAGGTAGGATTTTTGAGGGGAGTATGAGACAGAAAGTCTTTCTATCAGGACAGCCCAGGTTATTCTGCAATTCCTGGGCTCAAACAATCCTCCTGCTTCAACCTCCTAAGCAGCTGAGACTGAAGGCATGTACCATGATGTCTGGCTTAAAAGGCAGGACCTTTTTTTTTTTTTTCCTGCCAGTCCTGGAGCTTGAACTCAGGGCCTGGTCAGTGTCCTTCAGTCTCTCTGAGCTCAAGGCTAGCACTCTACCACTTGAGCTACAGCACCACTTCCTGCTTTTTCTGTATGTGTGGTACTGAGGAATCAACCCCAGGGCTTCATGCATGCTAGGCAAGCACTCTACCGCTAAAACACACTCCTAGCCCTAGGCGACTTTTAAATGCATAAAGATACCATTTGACAGACTCTGTTAACTGCCCCTCTGCCGCAGACGGGGTTCTGTCGGGACGACGGAGGATACCTAGGGGAGGAACCTGGAATAGGATGGGGAGATGGCAAACAGACAACTCACACACATTAGGAGTGGATGCTGAGTGCTGAGTGCGATTTAATGCAGAGAATAACAAACTTTTATAGCAAAAAGTCTCCATAAGAAAGGGCAAAAGTTTACACAATCTTGCTGCAGGGCTTCATTCTTGGGTGGTCAACAGCTGGTAGCCTGAAAGGCACTTGTTTCCGGCTTATCTCTAAGAAATATAATGGGTTTCGACGTTTGTCACCATTTAACCATTATCTTATTTTTATAGAGGCCTTAATTGTCCCATAGGATTTTTCCTTCCTGTTCCTTCTTTAATAATAAGCACCAAGGAGACTTAGATCTAGCAAGTCTCTTAGTAAATGAGAGAGTAGTAGGAAGTTTTTTCTCCTAAGTAGTTATCTCAGCAATTGCCATACATTCCTTCTGTTCTAGTTGCCCTACAGCTTCTGGTCTTACAAACAATTCCTTCTGCTGAAGTGACTTTGTGAAACCCCCAATACTTTTATATTTGCTTATGGCTTGTCTACTAGCCTCCATAAGAGGGGTTTTAGGGTAGCACTTAACTCCGGTGAGTTAGTCATATTTTTAAGACACTCATCAGATATTGGAGTCGTCAACACTCTTAAGAAAGAGCTTTAAATAAGGGAACGTTGACAATGAGTAAGTACAAAGAGCAGTAGAAACAGTAAAAGATTAATAGGCACTCTTATGAGGAAAAGATAGGCAGAAACACATCTTTGCCAGCCTTTTTCCAGGAGTAGGCCTCTTAGAAGCCCTATTCTCCGAGGTAGACTTCAGTGAAGTCCCAAAACTCAGAGATAGGTCTCTGAAGCCCCTATCATGGTCTGATAGATGGTTTCCCATGCTAAGCAGACTCCACTGGAGTCTTTTATTTCTTTATAAAACTTCAATTATTAAGCAGGGCACCGGTGACTCACGCCTATAATCCTAGCTACTCAGGAAGCTGAGATCTGAGGATCACGGTTCAAAGCCGGCCTAGGCAGGAAAGTCTGTGAGACTCTTATCTCTAAAAACCACCAGAAAACTGGAAGTGGTGCTGTGGCTCAAGTAGTAGAGCGCTAGCCTTGAGCTGAAGAGCTGAGGGACAGTGCCCAAGCCCAGAGTTCAAGCCCCATGACCAACAACAACAACAAAAAATTATTGTTCCCACTAGAAAGGCCCTGTGCTCAGAAAGAATGGGTCTGTTCTCACAGCATAATCAATATTGGCTTAGAGTCTTCCTGGGTGAGAATACTCACACTGGGTTAAGACATAAAAGAAAGCCTATTTGGGAAAGGGGGCATGTTGAGATTTTCCTCACAAAAAAAAAAAGAAAGTCCACCTTTTCCCTGCTTTGGCACCGTCAGAGGAGGAAATAGTAGTTGACTGCATTCAAAAGCTTTCAGGATAGAAAGAAATGCCATTTTACTTGGGACTTTAAGCTCCACATCAAATCACAATAATGACTCCGGGGAGAAGTATCTGGTCATTCCTAATGTACAAAAATAGATGTTTTTGCTGCCATTCTAATACTAAAACTCTACTTACTTATATTTCAGAAAAACCAGCAGATTAAAACATGTACTATCTCTTTTCAACATCTCTACATGAAACTTTTTTCCCCACTTAAGTCATTAAGTTACACCAAAAGATTCAGGAATATATCACGGTCTAAGACCACACTTTAACAGGCTATTTAACTATTCCTTTACCCCAATCCAAATATACACTTCAGCTTTGTGGAAATAAGCTATTATACTTCAAATTAGTTTCAGCAAAATTAGCGATAATATTTTAATACATATATAAAGGAAGAAAACTTTTTGCTTAAAAGCAGAATGAAAAAGTAGTATTTCTTAAACTATTGTGTTTTAACCAAGAAAGTCAGAAAAAGAATATGTTAAAAATCCTGCCATGAAATTTTTTAACTTTGCCTGAATAATATATATGAGAAAAATCTAGCCAACCAGGTTGGTTGGCCTCAATCTAACTTCCAAGTTTTTTCCTCATTACTATAGTCTTTTCAAGCTGGTCACCACTATTCACTGAATGTGACTGCCCGCTGCCATTTACCAAATTTGTCACCTTAGGCAAGCCATTCAATTTCTTGGTGCCTCAATTTTCTCATATGTAAAACAGAGCTAATAACAATAGTTACACTTTATTCAGGTAGAAAAATCAAGGGATTTAAAATATAACATATATCTTTAAATTATATCTGCCTTGATAAATAATTCCCTGTTCCTCTCTGCAAATCTTTTCTATTCATTAAAACCCAACTTTCAGCTCAAAATAATAGTTTCTAACAAGTTCATTTTAACTATATTTTTTAAAACCCCGTCTTTGCCTAAACTTGTGTAACAACTAGGATCCATAACAAAGATTAGAATTTGGCACTAATATCATATAATCTAATTATTATAAGTTAATTAACTATGTAATGTACATTTTTTCATCAAATAAATGATATGAAATCCCTGAACACAAACCCCCATTCTATTGTACTACATTGTCCAAAGAGTTTTTACAGTAATGCAGGCACAGAGAGTATACACAGTAAAAACAAAACAACAACAACAACAAAAAAGTTGAGTGTTCATAAAAATGTTAAACTTGAGACCTTTAGATTGTCTTTAATAATGATCAACACCCTCACAGTCTCAAAGCAAGGGGGAAAATGTTTCCTGATTTAATTTTCAGACCTACTATAAGAATGTCCATTCTCAAGAGACAAGTACATTCCTGCACATAATTGGAATCACTGGCAGAGCCAAAAAACAGGAATGATTGGGGGGGGAGGGGAAGAAAGGAAAAAGAAAGATAATTAGGCATCCCTCTGACAACTACCCCAATCTGGAAATAATTAACAGGAAACTCAAAGGAAGTTAACATTACAGTTTTGCAAAATGGAGAATAAGCTGATCCTTCACTGCAACCTTGAATGTGGAATCTGGTTCAATTCAACACTGTTTTGTATCTTTGTAAAATTCCACCATCAGCTTAAATCTCTAATACCCATTTTTTTCTTTAGGAAGTTAATCACATACTCTACACTCATGGATATATCTTACCTTCAGCAGGTCATAGCAGATTACAAGATTTTCTTTCTTTCTTCCTCCTTTCTTTCTCTCTCTCTCTCTTTCCCTCCCTTCCTCCCTTCCTTCTTTCCTTCCTTCCTTCCTTCTTTCCTTCCTTCCTTCCTTCCTTTCTTGCCAGTCCTGGGGCTCGAACTGAAGGCCTGAGCACTGTCCCTGAGCTTCTTTTGCTCAAGGCTAGCACTTCTACCACTTGAGCCACAGCGCCACTTCCAGCTTTTTCTGTGTATGTGGTACTAAGGAATCAAACCCAGGGCTTCATGTATGTTAGGTAAGCACTCTACCACTAAGCCACCTTCCCAGCCCTACAAGTTCTTTCTTATAAAGCACAGACCTTAACTTCTACTTTTGATCACCTTCAGAATGCAGAAAAATGGTTTTCACACAGCAGACCCTCAAATATTTGTTATGACTGGATTGAACAAAGAGGTTTATAGTATATACTCCTAGGTGAGTACTGACCTAGCTGAATGTGTAGCTACCATGTGTAGAATGTCTATGGAACCACACACCTACTCTTTTAAGGATAACTTGTCTTTCGCAAATAGAAAAAGGTTTTCAAAAACTTCAGTAAAACTCTCAAGATTCTGCAGCTAGTTGAGAAGTGAAACTATGATTACTACTGAGGGCTTAGAACAGGAGACAAAAGACCTACGTATTCACCTCTGACTTGACTTTGACTTACAAACAGGTGTATCAGATTAAGCTTTGACCTCTGGCTTCTAAATGAGAGTGGAGTTAGGGGTGTGTCACAAAATAAGCTGAAGTCAACTCTTAGACCAGTTGGGAGAGAAGTATTTTGACAGCAATTAATTGATGTGATGCTTGCGGCAAATTTGGCTTAGGTTGTCAACCTCTTACTTATACAAATGTGTTCTGAGAAATCCAGAATATTAAAAAATTAAAAATGAAAACTAAAAAACTGAGATAAAATGGATGACTTGTCATATTTACACTAACATTTACTGAATATAAAGCATCTGAACAGCCTAACTAAAGGCAAAGCTAATCAGATTATATAAAATGCAAGACCTAACTATATGTTGCCAGTAGAAAAAACAAGGATTAAAACTAAATAGGTGGAAATGACATACCACATTAATCTAATCAAAAGAAAGTTCCTATCTAGTTAGTATGTATATTATAGAAACTGGAAATTCCAAGTATTCTAGCGTTCTTGTTCATACCATTTTACAGTACCATCAATAGTGCATAAAGGTTATAATTTCCCCACTTCCTTGCTAACACTTGATATTTTTCTGGGATTTTTGTTGTTGATTTGTTTGTTTTCTGAGACACAGCTAGGCTGCCTTGAATTTGTAATTCTCCTACCTCAGTCTCCCAAGTGCTGGGACTGCAGCCCTGTGCTGCCATTTACTTCCTGTTTTTCTGATGTAGCCATCCTAGTAGATAGAGGTGATTTCTCATTCTTATTTCTTAATTTAGTTTGTTCAAGTATCAGAGCTTAAACACAAGGCTTCTTGTTTTTTCTTGCTCAGCTTTTTCCCTCAGGGTTGGTTCTCTACCACTTGAACTGTACCACTAGTTCTGGCTTTTTTCTGGTTAATTAGAGATAAGAATATCTTGGATTTGTCTGCTTGACCTGCTACACCATAGTCTTCAGATCTCAGGGTCTTGAATAGGTAGGATTATAGGCATGAACCACCATTACCCAGCTCTCTATTTCTTACCCCTTTAACTACAGTAATCTGATTTTTTTTCTTCTTTTGGATACTAGACTTCATCCTTCAATCCATTCTTTATATGGCTTTCAGAAAGTACATCTGATGACAGATATACTATATCTATCATCATATACTTTCTCTGCTAAAAGCTTTCACTCGCTTTCCATCCTTTTCAAGTAGGTCCACATTCCTAATCATACCACAAATGGGTTTTTAAAATGTGGCCTCTGCTGACTAATCCTCCTTCAGCCCCTCCCTTGCTCTACTATCCTCCTACAGTTAACTCCACTCTGAATGAATAAATAAATGAGGTAGATCATGAAGTCTAGAAAATCACTTTCAAAGTAAGAAAAAAACAATAGAGGAGTTGATCTGATCAAAGTACAATACATACATATGTGAAGTACCACGGCAAAAACCCTTTGTTCGAAAATAAAAACTTGTTAAAAATCTAATGAAACAAATCTCTGTTACAAAGCAAATCTATTCTTTTTAACTTGGGGTAGCTTACCTGAGATTCTAGAACCTCCAATTTACGCTTCCTTGCATGAAGGGCTTTACTTGGAAAAGCCCAATAATAATTGGAAGTTCCGATCCTCTCACAGTCAACCATCCCATCATCAACTAAACTCTGAAGGACTTCTTTTACGGACATAGCAGCTAGGAGAGAGAAGTTTAAAGACTCTACGTTAAGAAACACCATAAATATTCAAAACAAGTAACTGGGTAAGCATTTATAAAACATATTACACATCAAGAGTTAATAAGTTCATAAATAAGGAACTCTTAAAAATAAAAACAAAATAACACAATATGCATGGCTGATAAGAAAATTTCAACCCCTCCCCCTTAATTAAGGACATGTGAAACAAAATAAATACAGCATCTTGATTAGAAAATCTGAAAAGATATAACAAAGGATCCATGAAATGGATACCCTTAACAGGGATGGAGACATTTGTACCATGTATCTAAAATTTCAGATTCATACTTGTGTTTTATGGAAAAATCAGAAAATAATGATGAAATCTCAAGTAAGCTATCACAAGTTAAAAAGAACAAATTCACTTTATAGGGATGTTTGTTAAAGTATTTTCAGTACACAAAAAGTTGAAAATCAATCAAATAACTGTACTTTAAAAGCTACTATGAAATAATTTATAAGAGAATATCTAATGACATGAAGAAAATGTTATACATATTAATATAAGTATATATAATATGTATACATATATATAATACTACTATTGACAGAGGCTATCTTCGGATGGCCGAATGGAAGTAATAAGCAATTTCTATTTCTTTCTTTTCTTTTCTTTTTTGGCACTAGTCCTGAGCCTTGAACTCATTGCTTGGGCACTGTCCTTGAGTTTTTGTTCAAGGCTGGTGCTCTACCACTTGAACCATAGCTCCATTTCGAGCACTTTGGTAGTTAATTGGATATAAGACTTTCCTGCCTCAGGCTGGTTTTAAACAGCGATCCTCATATCTCAGCTACCTCAATGGCTAGAATTACAAGCATGAGCCACTACTCTCTATTTCTTTTTTTCTGCTTATTTTGTACCCCACCTCCCAACAATGAACATATATTGCTTTTTGCTAAGAAAACAAAAACAAAGTTACCATGAAAAATTAACAATAAATAAAAAACATGAGAAGTAGGTGCTATAGTTAGGGTTAAGATTGAAAATCAGAAAGTTAGCCAAAGTGGAAGAAACATGGCCTCTTCAACTATTGGTGCTGGGAAAACTGGGTGGCCACATGCAGAAAAAGTGGACCCCAGCCTTTCACCATGTACTAACATCAACTCAAAATGGATTAAAGACCTTAACATCAAACCTGAAACTCTGAAACTACTGCAGGACAGAGTAGGAGACACTTGAACTTATAGGCACAGGCAAGAACTTCCTGAGCAGAGTCCCAGGGTCACAACAAATTGGAGAGAGACTACCTTAAAATAAAGTTTCTGCATAGCTAAAGACATAGCTACCAAACTAGAAAGACAGCCAGCTAATTGGGAAAAAATATTTACCAGCAATATATCAGACAAGGGGCTAATATCCATTATATATAGGAACTCAAGAAACTAATCCCTCCCAAACCCAACAAACCAATTACTAAATGGGCAAGGAAATTAAAGGAGAGACTTCTCAGAAGAGATAAAAATGGCAAAGAAACACACGAGGAAATGTTCATCATTCCTAGCTGTAAAGGAAATGCAAATAAAAACAACCCTGAAATAGCACCTTACCCCAGTCAGAATGGCCAACATCCTAAAGTCAGCCAACCACAAATGCTGGTGCGGAAGCAGAGGAAGAGGAACCCCATTGCACTGCTGGAGGGAATATACACTAATACAACTACTTTGGAAAGCAGTCTACAGGTACCTCAGCAAGCTAAACATAGACCTTCCCTATGACCCAGCCATATCACTCATAGGCATCTACCCTGAACAACAGGAATCAGGATACAAGGACACATGCACCTCCATGTTCATTGCTATACCATTCATGGATCCAAGATATGGCAACAACCCAGATGCCCCACTACACATGAATGGATCCAAAAATTGTGGTATCTGTATACAATGGAATATTATGCAGCCATTAGAAAGGACAAAATAATGGCATTTGTAGGGAAATGGATGGAACTAGAAAAAATCATTTTGAGCGAGGTAAGCCAAGATCAGAGACAAACAGCACATGGTCTCCCTGATATGTGGATGCTAAATCCAAAATGCAAGGAAATATGACAAAATAAACAAGACTCAAGAAACAAAAGACATCTACTTAATTTGGCATATAATTTCTAACTGACTCCATGTTCTTGACCTCATATGTTGTGTGTGTGTGTGTGTGTGTGTGTTTATGCACATCTGAGGGAAACTAGAAGAAGGGCACAGAATCAGAGGGAAACGGGAAAATACACAACAGAGGGGCCCAGCTGCACTGGACATTGATGAAAATGAACTAAACAACTCAAGGGCAGCGATAGGAGGGAGGGAATGAGAGGGAAAGAGGGTACAGCTAACACTAAGCAAAAGGAAAGAAATGTCCATATCACCTGATGTGGAAGAAGATATAGTTGTATTGTCAAAGCTTATAGAATTCACACACTTTATAGACCAAATTATTGACAATTTGCCTTTTTTTTTTTTGGGGTCCGGTCGTGGGGCCTGAACTCTGGGCCTGGGCGCTGTCCCTCAGCTCTTCAGCTCAAGGCTAGCACTCTACCACTTGAGCCACAGTGCCACTTCCGGCTTTTTTCTTATGAGGAATCGAACCCAGGGCTTCGAGCATGCAAGGCAAGTGCTCTACCACTGAGCCACCTTCCCAGCCCCCAATTTGCCTTTTGAAGGTTAAAATGTTTGTGACTTTAAGTATCACTATCATACAATACTGTGAAATATGTGAAATTTATGTAATCACTTAATCTCAATAAAAATTATTTTAAAAAAAGAAAATCAGAAAGTTTTGAAAATAGATGGATTCTGGTGGCTCATGCCAGTAATCCTAGCTGTTCAAGAGGCTGAGATCTTAGGATTGCAGTTCATAGCAAGCCCAGGGAGGAAAGTCCATGAGACTCTTACCTCCAATTAACCACCAGAAAACTGGAAGTGAAGCTGTGGCTCAAAGTGGTAAAGCACTAGCCTTGAATAAAAAAGGTCAAGGACAGTGCCCAGGCCCTGAGTTCAAGCCCCACAACCAAACAAAGGAACAAAAGAAAAGTTCTGAAAATCACACATTTCAGTGGACGCCAGTGGTTTACGCCTGTAATCCTAGCTACTAAGGAGGCTGAGATCTGAGGATCTCGGTTCAAAGCCAGCCTAGGCAGGAAAGTCTGTGAGACTCTTATCTCCAAAAACCACCAGAAAACCGGAAGTGGTACTGTGGCTCAAGTAGTCGAGCACTAGCCTTGAGCTGAAGAGCTGAGGGACAGCGCCCAGGCCCAGAGTTCAAGTCCCAAGAGGGACAAAAAGAAAATCACATTTCACAGATGACTGAAATCACAAACAATTCTTAACTTTCTATGTACCAAAGTATATATTCACATTTAATGTCCATTTTAATTTCTTCCTAGAGTAATTCCCCAGTTATAATACAATTTATTATAATTAAGGACTAAATTAACCCCTGGAATTGTGAGCAAAAATAAATTCTTCCTTCTAAGTTGCCTTGACAGGTATTTTGTCACAGCAATGGAAAGTCTAACTAAGCCACAAATATAATTAAAAATCAAGTTAACAATCTCAAGATGAGATCATCTTGTACTTAAAGTAAGTTCTAAAGCCAATGGCATGAATCCTTTTAGGAGGAGGGGAAGGAGGGAGGGTGAGAGAAAAACCCAGAGGGCAAGGCCATTGGAATATGGAACAAAGGATAGGAGGTCAGCCACGTACTCTGGCATCAACTAGAAGCTAGGGGAGAAGAAAAAGAATAGAAAAGGGAATGGAGGGGAGGGGAGGGGAGGGAAGGGAAGGGGAGGGAAGGGGAGGGAAGGGGAGGGGAGGGAAGGGAAGGGAAGGGAAGGGAAGGGAAGGGAAGGGAAGGGAAGGGAAGGGGAAGCTTCTGAAGGAATTAGCCCTGTCTACCCCTTAATTTCAAACTTATGGTCTTCATAACAGTGAGAAAATGAATTTCTATTGGTTTTATTGCAAAGTGTGTGTGAATTTATGACAGATGACTGAGGTGTATTTTCTGTGTACATACATGTATATGCACATATATGTCTTCTCTTTCAATTCTTCTAGAGTACATGTTCCAACACAAGACTTATGGCCATGGCCAATAGACATCATCTACATTTTCCACCTCTAGAAAACTTATGTCTTCCATAAAGGAAAAGATGGTTGCAGAAAAGATGACAGGTATTTCCCAGCATATCTTGGGTACTTACTAATGCCTTTCTCTTTGGGAGCGATCTTCTCCAAGTCTTTTAATTGAAATACATCTTTCTGTTTAAAAGCATTGGGGGAAAAAATAAAAATCACATCTTTTCTACTATGTATTTATATTTGCCATGATTATGTTCATGAAACATTGTACTAAGAAACTATGCCAGCAAATGAATATGCTATAAGAATTTTAAGATTAGAAGAAACTTTAGGGTTAGCTCATTCAATACCTTCTATAGCACTTAAATGAACAGATGTTTCCATGATCATACAGCTGTTTAAAGTGCGTGGAGATTAGAACATAAAGAACATCTGTCCATTGAAGTAGAAAACATGAGATCATTAGAGTCTCTGAAACTCTGATTTAAGAAAATAGAGACCGCTGGGAAGGTGGCTCAGTGGTAGAGTTCTTGCCTTGCATGCATGAGGCCCTGGGTTCGATTCCTCAGCACCACATAAGCAGAAAAAAAGCCAGAAGTGGCACTCAAGTGATAGAGTGCTGGCCTTGAGCTGAAGAGCTCAGGGATAGCATTCAGGGCCCATGACCGACAAAAAAAAAAAAAGAAAATAGAGACCATAGCAAGGAACAGTGGAAATCACTTGAGCACAAAGTTTGAGAGCAAGACCCTATCTGGGAGAAAAAAAAAAAAATCCTATAGGAAAATACTTAATCTGATGGTCATGAAAATATCTGCTGAATACTTCCTTCTATTTGTAATAAGCCTTGGATAATAACTTGGATAATGAAAGCAAAATTGCTTAAAAAGAATAAAGTATTCAGTAATTAGAACAGAAATATTGTGATTATTGTTATGGAAATCTGGGAACCATTTCTTTCAAAATAAACTTGAAAAGGCAACTTCAATTGGATGGAAATTAAACTTCAAAAAATTAAAAACTTCTGCTCATCCAAATGGGTACTGCTAAGAAACTGAAGAGACGAATACTGCTTAGAAGAAAATATTTTGCCAAACAAATACTTGACAAAGTCCTGGTGCTATATATATAACATTTCTTTGAAGTATAGCCAAAAAAATTGATGGCTGGATAAAAAAAAAAAAAACTTTTAGGTTTTTGAAAAGATTTCCAAAACCTTGTGGATGAATCATTTATGATTAGAGGCAACATAATATATGGCACTTTGTCAGTTTGTTTTCTAATTTGATTCCAATGTTCACTGTAGGTAACTGAGAAAACAGACTATAAAACAATATCCATTTGTGATCCTACTCATCTGTTAATATCTATGATCATATTGCAATGTTTTCTTGGATTCTGCACTTCAATTTAACATTACATCATACTCATGTTCTCATGACATGTCATTAAAAGGGGACCACTATTCACATCTAGCCAATGCTGGAATAGCCATATTTGATTTTCATGAAATTTTTACTTGCCAATAACAATCAAATTTGAATCTAGATTCCAAACTCTGAATCACAGAATTCATTGTTTCCACTGTACCTCATATGTTGATTTACTTTGAATTGTTAAGGAGCTAATATTTATGAGCATCAGTCTGGATGCTGAACTACCTACTATATTCTGTTCATGGGAGAATGAATGAATGAATGAATGAATAAAATGATCTCCACTATTCTTCTCAAATGTATCTATACTTATTCAATTACATAAAAAAAAACCTAATGGAATAAATGAGCAGCAACTTAAGCTGCAATGTAGAAAAAGGAACAGGAATATATTAACTGAAATCAATCAACAGAATTTGGAACTTTGCTGAAGAACTCAGATTATTAACAATCTTTAGGCTACCAGTATTCAGTATCTAATATCTAGTCTCTAGTATCTCTCTGTTGTTAGGGGCCAATTTTAATATTTTCAGTCACAAACAGCCAATTTTGATCTTTGAGGCAACAATATTCTAAAGAATGTAATAACTTCACTGGCTACTCTCCTCAGATTTCCACTGCCTTGTGGAAATTAAAGAATTAAGACTGGGTTTCTTCCTCCAAAACCACAGAAAAATAATATTTCATCTCAGCAGAAGAAATTGTCATAATTTTCACATATAAATCTCATCAATTTGCCTCCCTATTCAGGTTCCCAATGGCTTTAAGGACCAAATGTAAAGAAATTTTACCAATTTAATATTTTATTTTACCTCTTTTCCTCATCTTCTTCACATCTGTACATTGTGCAAGTAGCCAGCAGTTTAGGGACAGTACGTAAAAGGTGTTGCCCAGCCATATAAAGTTAACTTGTTTAGGTATGGACTGTTTGGATTTGAAGCTGTAACCAAGAAAGGCCACTATAGAGCAGCATGGTGGAGAGAATAGGCCCCGCTCAGGCGCTGGGTTTGAACCCTGACTCTGCCACAGAGACCAGTTGAAACTTTAACCTTATTTCCTGTTAGTAGCAGGCACAAATGTCTGGAATAAATTAAAGAGGCCTGTGTACCATCATGTATGTGTTATACTGACAGATCAATCAATACAACGAGACGGTATTTTTGAATTCTTTTAAGAGCTAGGACTGGCTTTTTAGAAACTGTGTCTCAGGAGCCCTCACCTGTAAAAAGAGGAAGTTACAAACATACAGACCTTTTAGGGCTGACAGGAGGTTGAAATCAGATAATGTACACAAAGTGCTTAACTGTACTTGGCATCTAGCAGCACTCAGAGAGTACATAGCAATTATTTTTTCAAACAGGAAAGACACAATCAGATATATGCTTCAGGAAAATAACTCTAGGGTCAGTATATAGGGCAGTCTGGATAAAAGACTACCAACAAGAGGATAGGATTCTTTTTGTTCCTCAAACGTTTGTAGAATTTTACCTATCCTTCAAGAAACTGGTCAATATAGATGTCTAACAAAGAGACCAAGTTTAATATTGGACATTATTTCACATGAAAACACACAATATACTGTGAAAATATATTTAATGTGAAAATTATACAAAATACTAAAATGTTAAGGAAAACAACTTACTGTCTCAAAAAATATTTCCATCATACGAGTTCTCTTTTCTTCTGCACTCAGTCCTTTTTTCTTTGACTAAAGCACAAAAGTAAAAAGATGTAAATGCTATATATTTTTTGAAATATTACTTTAAAACAACATGGTTTTAAACATCTAAAATATTACTGTGGGGGTTGAGGGGCGCACACATGCACACACGTACCACTCTTAAGACTTGAACACAGGGCCTGGGCACTGTCCCTGAGCTTTTGTGTTCAAGGCTATCACTCTACCACTTGAGCCACAACTCCACTTCCAGCTTTTTTGGTGCTTAATTGGAGCTAAGAATCTTAATGGATTTTTCTGTCCTGGCTGGCTTCAAATTTTGATCCTCAGCTCTCAGCTTCCTGAGTAGCTAGGATTACAGGGGTGAGCTGCCAGCACCTGGCTGTCTCACACCTCTTCTCTGATCTCATCTGCTTTCATCACTTTAATTAACATGTGCTGAGACCGCAGATCTTTACATCTGGCCCCAAGTGTGCTCCAGAGCTTCAATCTCATGTATCTACCAGCCTGCTGGACAGACTTCAAACTGAGATCATCAGAAATGAACTCTTCACTCCTACGCCTCCTCCCAAACCTGCTATTCTACATCTCAGTCTCAGTTACATACCATCTTTTTTTTAACCTGTGCTAGAATCCTAAGAGTCATCCAAGGTGCCTTCATTGCTTCTTTTTCTAAAAATAACTAGTTCATAGTTTGCATATGATATCCCCAATGCAGCAACGTTTGGTTTTCCTCTGACACTCTGCTGTTCTTTCAGTATCTATGCCAACCATACACACAGGTTGAGCTCACATGGTGCATGGACACCCTCAAAGACCCCAGCGCTCCAGCACTTGCACCAGGGCCCTTCCATCTCACTGCACCTATATCTTTCTCTGTTGGAGCTCTGCCATGGCCCTGCCCTTCATGAACAGTCTTTAGGTCAGGAAGCCAAACTGGCCCCACATGATGCGTTAACTCCAAAAAACATATGCTTGAAGCTCTAGGTTGAAGGGGAGTAAAGTTTGCCGTGTCTGGGCTTCCTTCATGACTAAGAACTTGGATGGATTAGCAATATCTGACAAGGTGATGTGGGAGACTGCAAGCAAGTTGAGGGTTCAGGAGGCAAGGTCTATATTCTACCCTTGCCTTAGGTGGCTAGTCAGTTACCTTGGCTGTGCGCTCTCATTGGCTTCCTCAGAGCCTGGAAGGAACAGGACAAGTCCCAAGCTAGAGGGAGCCTGTCAGGGCAGCCCATGGACATCTGGTAGGGGGTCTATATGTTGTAGCCCCCCACTGGAGTCCACCCTGTCACAGAGGTGAGGATAGCTGGCCAGGCCTCAGTGTTCAATATACAGACATCTTATAGCACTTACACAGAAATGACCTTAACCTTCAGATAAATCCTCAGCTCCAAACTAAAAAGGATTATCTTTCAGCAAGGCCAAAACACAGTGAAAAAGGACAATCTTAATCAGCTTCCATTTCTTTGCCTACATTCATCGAGTCACCAACTTTGTCAATTTAGTGTCTATCTCTGTCATCTATCCTGCCCGTTTCATCTGTTACCTTGGTTCAGACATTCATTATCTGCCTCCCGCAACATGCCTCCAATTACCTAAAGCACACCTTTGTCTTTTTTTGGGGGGGGAGGTGGGAGGGGGTATCAGTCATGGGGCCTGGGCACTGTCTTTGAGCTTTTTCGCTCAAGGTTAGTACTCTACCACTTTGGGCCACAGCACCACTTCTGATTTTCTAGTGGTTCATTGAAGGTAAGAGTCTCATGGACTCTGCCCAGGCTGGCTTGGAACCAAGATCCTCAGATCTCAGCCTCCAGTAGCTAGGATTACAGGCGTGAGCCACCAGCGCTGGGGTGCCCACTCTTTGTCTCATTCTTAATCCACATTCCTACTTCAAAAAAACAAACTTGGACACCTCTCCCTTGCTTCAAATCTTTCTGTGGCCCCAATCATGACAAATAGCCAAGCACTCCACATATAGGGCCTGGTCACCACTCACACGAACTCTCCACCTCAGTCTTCCCAGGAGAACAGTTAGGTAACTTGGGTTATAATACAAAAGCTATTTGTAATTCTCTACTCATATCATACTATCGTTTTGTGACCCTTAAAAATATATTCTTTTATCCAGACCACCTCTCCTCTGGCCTATGCAGCATTGCACAAGGTCTCTCAACATTTAGTTGAAGTGCTGTCTCTCCAGAACTTCTTGAGCTGAGTTCACAGGTTGTGCATGTGTTTCTAGGACACACTTTCATCAAATTATTGACTACAATGAAGGAACAGATGTGTCATTTATCTGTCTTTCAGCAGACTGCAAAACTGCTTGAGATCAAGAATTGCCTTTGCCTTCCCAGGGGTTTGTAGTAGACATTGCAGACACCAAGGCTAGGCCTGAGTTTCAGGATCATGTATCTAAGGCTCCCAAGTTTAAAATTTGAGGTTGCACAGGTTCCCAAGCCCCAAACACCCACCACACTCCCATACATACAATCCAGAGTAAATTAATAATAGGGCATTCTGTGATAACCATCTATGGCCTTACTTACAGAGAGAAATCAGAGAAATCTCCAGCAGGGAGGCAAGTCCCAGGATGCCACGTAGAGCTGTTTTCTAACACTAACCCTAAGGCGGAGAGCTAGAGTAGGAGAGTCCTGCTCCCTATGGGTCTCCCACAGAATCTGAACCAAGCAAGCAAGAAAATCACATTCAGTAGAAGGTTCCACACATCATTTCTAAACACCAGTGGGTGTCGCTCTTCAGAAACTTTACAAATGTTGATGCCTAAGCCCACAAAGTTTCTCCTTTATGAACTGAAGCAGAATCTGAGATGAGCCCTGGGCAGGCATATTTTTAAAAATCTCCCAGCCTTTCACTGTACCCCAGAGCTAAGAGCCCCGCCTCTCTCATTCTAGAATCCAGATCTCTGGATGCAAGCAAGTGAACATTCCACTTTAGTTTGTGGCAGCATCAGATCCCAAAGTTGTACCAGAAAACCTCCTAGCATTTATTATAGATATTATAAATTATAAGTATGCTATCAACAGTTTTTGGAAAGCCCTCCTGTTCTCCATAAGAAGAGCCCGCATGATTGGGCATGGTGGGTACTGTAATTCCAGCTTCTTGAGAGATGGAGATGAGAGGACCAAAGTCTGAGGCCAGCCACTAGGAAAAACTGATAGTATTGAGCATCAAAACAGTGAGGAGATTCCAAATGCTTCATAGTTGGTCAAAGTATTTTAAACCAGGCTGAGCACTGGTGGCTTCTGCCTGCAATCCTAGCTACTGAGGAGGCTGAGCTCTAAGGATTGTGGTTCAAAGCCAGTCTGGGCAGTTTCTGAGCCTCTTATTTCCAATTAATGAAGAGGCAGAAGAGGCACTGTGGCTCTAAGTGGTAGAGTGCTAGCCTTGAGCAAAAGAGCTCAAGGGGCAGCACCCAATCCCTGAATTCAAGCCCCACAGCAGACAAAAACAAAGCAACAACCATCACCACCCAAACGAAGTGTCTAATAAGGAGCTACATACAATAAAGAGGTACAGAATTTCTACCAGCTCTGTTGATCATTGCAACAAAATTTAAAAAAAAAATAAAAAGTAGATGTTATCACACAGTTCTACATTTTCTAATTCCAAAAACAGAGTCCTGGACTTACATTAACCAAACAAGCACAACCAAGTCAAAAAGCTATTAACCCATAACTAGGAAAGAAGTCAAAACCTAACATTAAACCAACTGACCACATTTAGCAAATACCTATATATAAAGGCTTTTTGTTGTTGTTTCATGCTTCATGATCAGAAACATGTGAGAAGAGGGAATAGCACAATAAATCATATTAGGCGATTCATGAGTAAGAGAATTCGGTGAAGGGACAAAGGTTCCCAAGTCAAGATGCAGGCTTCTCAGTTGTCAGGTATATTACACCAGCTGCTCCACAAACAGAAATACGATAACTACGAGCCTAGTAGCACGGTCGTTTGAAGTCTGGTCCTGCGGCTCCTTAGGCCACATTCCGCCCAGGTGGCTGGGGTGGCTAGCTTAACCACAGAGAAGCCGTTATCAGTTATAATTACAGCTGGGCGAGGATCTTCAAATAAATACCATACAACCTGAGCTGGGCCCACCATTAGCTCGGCAAAATAACGGCCACTTAACTAAATTAAGATATTAAAATCTTGGACCCACTTTAATTAGACATCGATTCTCTGCCAACAGAAGCCGCCGGGAGAAAGGCATGAAACGTGGGGAGGTTTATGAAAACGATCGGAGGGGTAGCAAGATGCCAAGGTCATCCGGAGGAGGGTGCCAGGGGCCCTCGCGGGCCTTTTAACCCTTCAGGGTCTGCGGGGGGTGGGTGGGGTTCATTCCGTGCACCCGAAAAGACCAGCTCTTGCGCGGCCAGCCATCCGCTGCGGGGGGGGGGGAACAGATGATCTACTCTGGGGGCAGGGGGAGCCCAGGGCCCACCCCGGCCCCGCCCCGCTTCTCCCACAGGCGGCGGCTGAGGTTCGGCCGGCCTACTTCAGGCCCGGCCCTGTGGGGTGGGAGGCCAGCGCCGCGGCACTGCGCGGGGAGTCGGCGGACGACCCGCTTCGGGGCGCCGACCTCCGGCACGGTCTTTCCGCTCCTACGGGGCGCGGCGGGGGTCTGTGTCTCGGGCACCCGAACCCCGAGGCGTGGAGCGCGCCCCTGGTTCGGACAGACCCGACGTGACCCCGGGGTTCTCGGGTCACGTTCGCGAGCGTCTCCGGCGCGCTACTTCAGAGCCGGCTGGCCCGGGGCCGCGAGACGGCGCCGCCCGTCCCGCACTCGGGCTCGGAGGCCCAGCTCTTACCATGGTGCGGGCAGCAAGCCTTCCGGCGGCGGGGCGGGCGCGCGGGGCGAGAAGCGGGGTGGGCTCGGGCGGGTTTAATTTTGGCGCCAACTACCGCCTGGGGCGGGGCGGCAAGAGGAGGAAGTCCGGGAGGCGGTTGGTCCGCAGCTGCAAAGCGCACAGCGACCCCTGGCGGCTCCGCCTGGCCGGAGCCCGAGGGGAGGGGAAGGAGGCGGAGCCTTATCCGTGGGTGGGGCCTGGCGCGGGGAGGCGGGGCCTGGCGCGGGGAGGTGGGGCCTGGCGCGGGAAGCGGGGGCCCCGGGCGAGGGGACTTTGCTTCTCTGTCCTGCTCATTGACCCTGGCATTGGGTCACAGATCCGCTGGTTCCTCTTCCGCATTCCATGTCGAATGAGACTTCTTTTTTTTATTATTATTAAGTGGTTGCACAAAGGGGTTACAACCGCACGTCAGGCTGTGAGTACAGTGCATCTGTTTTGAGCTATTTTAAAGTAAGGATTTTGCTACAGACATAAATAGTGGCATCCAAAATAAGAATCTGTAGTGCTTATGAAAACGAAGTAAGGAGTATATTGAATGCACAGTTCCATTATTTTTTTTTCCTACAGTTTGTTACACAATGGATGATACGGGAGATATCCGTAAAATACTGAGTAGGCAGCAAATCCATAAACGCTTTGATACTTACTAGGAAAAATAGTACCTCTTACAGTGAATTTCAGTCATCGGTCAAGATACACCTGAAGCAGGTTTTGGGCTGTAGAGTAGAATAACGTCTAGTAAATTACAAGAAACTTACTGTCCTGGTGAGCTATAGATCTGAAGAGCTTTGACTTAATCTGCTCACTCCCACCTGTCCTTTAGCCAGCTCAGGTATGGCTTCCAGAAACTCGCCCTCTGTTTCACCCTATGTCCATCTCACAAGCAGGCTGCTCCTGCCCTCTGGGTACAATTTCATCATAGCACCTGTGTTCCTTTTCTGATTGTCTATCGATATTTCGCCTTCAATACTAAACCTATTTCTATGGCAAGGACTAGGCCATTTTGGTACTGACAAATGACAGTCAACAAATGATGATAAACAAACAAGGTACTTAAGGAGACCAGCTCAGGTTGATTTAAGGATAATTAGATAGGGTTTTCAGCTGAACAATGAAGGGAATTTTTTTTTTACTTCTTTAGAAATAACATTTTTAGAATTAGAATTAAATTAGAAATGTAATAGTGGGGTAGTGCTTTCCTAATAGTAATCCTCAAAATTCCTTAATTGAAAAATCTTGTATATTATCATTTAAATGTCTTCAGATTCTCCAAGTTCTGTAATTTTTAAACCAGAAGGTAGATGTGGTATTTAATTGATATGTAGTATATAATATGCATGCAGTATTAAGAATGAAAACATCTAAATACTTATGAATTTGGGTATTGTAACTACCATCTAGCATTTCTTTGTATTTGAACAGTGCCTTGTACATTTGCCATTTATATTTTTTTTTTGAGAACTGTCTATTCACTTTCCTATTTGTTAATTGGAGTACTTGTTCTTTTGGTGGTTTTTTTTTAGCTCTTTAAATGTTTTAGATATTAATCCTTTCTCTTTGTAATCCTGATTCATCCCATCATTTCTTTTTTTTTGGGGGGGGGTCCGGTCGTGGAGTCTGAACTCTGGGCCTGGACACTGTCCCTCAGCTCTTCAGCTCAAGGCTAGCATTCTACCACTTAAGCCACAGCGCCACTTCCGGCTTTTTTTCTTTTTGCTTATGTAGTGCTGGGGAATCGAACCCAGGGCCTCATGCATGCAAGGCAAGCGCTCTACCACTGAGCCACCTTCCCAGCCCCCCCCCCCATCATTTCTTTTTGTGCTTTCCCTAGTCTCACCATACTGAAGTAGTCATTCTTTCCTGGATGACCTATGCTCTCTTGCCTTTTTTATTTTTAAGGAAGCATAGAGTTGCAGAGTCCAGGTGTCCATGAGCGTCAGTATTCACACCAACGGGACTGGGGCATAAAATAGCAAATAAAAATCTCTGTTAAGTGGGAAAACTACACAAGGAGTAGGCCTTTTCCACACCTCTTGAACAAGAGGCCTTGCATTTTTGTTTTGCATTAGGTTGCATAAATTATAAGTCTGGTCCTATTTATTATCATTAATTTGTCTCATTCCAGTAGAATAAGACTATAGGTTTTGGGGGGGTTGGTTTTTTATTTTATTTTATTTTTTGGTCATGGGGCCTGAACTAGGCCTGGGTGCTGTCCCTCAGCTCTTCAGCTCAAGGCTAGCGCTCTACCACTTGAGCCACAGTGCCACTTCCAGTTTTTTGTGCTTATGTGTTGCTGAGGAATCAAACTCTACGGCCTCATGCATGCAAGGCAAGCGCTCTACCACTGAGCCACCTTCCCAGCCCCAGCTATTTTTTTTTTTTAACAAGAAAAGGGTGCTAGGTATCACCCCAGGGTCTTGCATGCTAAGCAAGTGCTTAAACATTTTTTATTGTTGCTATTTTGTTAT
>NW_012267338.1:1986166-2032323 GCF_000151885.1 Dipodomys ordii | reverse complement strand
GGCTCAGTGGTAGAGCGCTTGCCTTGCATGCCTGAGGCCCTGGGTTCGATTCCTCAGTACCACATAAGCAAAAAGAAAAAAGCCCGAAGTGGTGCGGTGGCTCAAGTGATAGAGCATTAGCCTTGAGCTGAAGAGCTGAGGTACAGCGCCCAGGCCCAGAGTTCAGGCCCTATGACCAGACCCAAAAACAAAAAAACAAAACACAATAGTTACTATCAGCTCCCTCAGGAACGGAAGCCCAGGATAACTGTCCATAATTCTTCAGGTGGTTCTATTAACTTGCTATAGATGACTAGTAGCTTGATATCATCTGGAAATTTTTTTTTTTGTGGGGGGTCCGGTTGTGGGGCCTGAACGCTGTCCCTCAGCTCTTCAGCTCAAGGCTAGCATTCTACCACTTAAGCCACAGTGCCACTTCCGGCTTTTTTTCTTTTTGCTTATGTGGTGCTGGGGAATCGAACCCAGGGCCTCGTGCATGCAAGGCAAGCGCTCTACCACTGAGCCACCTTCCCAGCCCCTCATCTAGAAATTTTTATTGTAATGAACTCTGTATCACTAAATTCTGGGTTCTAAGGTAATGTTTATAATGTGATCCTTCTAGAGTCCTCCACCAACTAGAAATATATCTGCAAGTTGGCTAGGTCTCTATCTTGAAATTCCTTGAGTTATAAGGCTAGTGACTTTGATCTATTTTTACCACTTTTTAAGGACACATACTCCACATGTGTCTAGATTTTCCAAATACCTGATAAAAAATACACATCCTAAGTGCTAACAGACGATTAGCAACAAAACCAACGGAAATTTCACTCAGCTTTTTGTCACTAGTAGAAACACGATTTGAAATGTTGCTGTCTTCCACACATTCTAGAACATTCCTCCATTCCCCTTTAAGTTAGGAAACAATCTGTTAAAGAAATAAACATTCATCCTAGAAATGGAGAAAACAGGCTTTATTTTGCAATGAGATTTCTGTGCATGGTAAAGATATACACATGAATCTTGTTTCTCCTATGTTTCAAGACAAAATTAAAGTTTCATTGTAGACTAAAGCATCCACAATACTGTGGTACATATGTAGCTACGAACGTACAAACACTTTGATGCACGGCGTTCATTCTTTTCTTTAAATAGGCAGTCAGCATTTTGATTCATAAAAGAACAAATGATGAGACTGTCTTAGTATCAGTGTCAGAGAGCACAAGACTAGTGTTCTATACACAAAGCATAGGGAACAGACCTATAAAGATGGAATGTACAAAGTCTGAAAAGAACAAAGGAAGCATAAAACCCTTCATACTCATACATAAGATTGAAAGGCTATGGAACTGAGGAAGATATAAAGAATTCTATTACAAGAATACACTTTGTTGATGACAGAACATTCCATGTCATAAAGCAAAAGCATTGAGTTTAAGGCTGTGTTGCTTTTTAAAAGTTAATGGAAGTGCTGTACATTCATTGGGACAACATAGCCAATTTGTTAACTAGTCTAGAATATGAATTCATAGCTTTCATACATTCTCCACAAACAGACCACACAACCACTGCCACACAGTTCATCTCTAGAAAGTTTAGCATCATGATTTGTAGCTTACTGTCATTTAAAACAAAACCAAATTTTTTTTATTTAAACCAAACAAAGCTTTAATGGGCACTTTGTTTCCTTTATGGCAATAATAGATTCCTAGTTATCAAAAATATTAAAACAATTCTAAACCCTGCAACAAGTACAGAAAGCAACAGTATTATGACTTCCAGTTTTAGGGAAAATTAGAGATAAGGTTTGCATCAAAGAGCTTCCATTTTGTCCTACCTGGAAATGTCTTATGTTTTTTTTTTTTCTGCCAGCTCTGGGAGCTTAAATCAGGGACTGGGCACTGTCCCTGAGCTTCTTTTGCTCAAGGCTAGCATTCTACCACTTGAGCCACAGCGCCTCTTCTGACTTTTTCTGCATGTGTGGTACTGAGGAATCAAACCCAGGGCTTTATGCATGCAAGACAAGTACTCTACCGCTAAGCCACATTCCCAGACCCTGTCTTATGTTTTCTCAGTCAACTAAAACCACCTCCCACCCCCTTCCTTCCCAGAAGCTAGTGAATAGAGAGGACATCACAGTCCAGATAGACAAAAAGATCTATTTGGAAGTCCATTCCCTGTGTTCATTTGCTAGGTTCTCTAACCTACTCAGTACATATCACAAAAGCATCCTTGTTAACCATGTTAACCATCCACAGCTATTTGCTAATGCACTGCTATTCCAGTCAATTCCATGTTAGGACATACCCTGTATATTTAGTAGAAGCAAGTGTGCAATGGTTTGATGGATCAGACATATTTATTTGCCTCAAATCTAGTCATAGAGTAAATTAAAATAAAGCAATTCGGGGATTTGTTTAGTTATAGGGAGTAAAGTTTCATCAAAGTACCACATATTGTTTTAAAAAATGCCAACAGTCAGAAAGGATTTTTACTCATGTGTTTGTAGATAGTCAAGTGACTTACCTCCCCCCTGTCCAGCAGGGGAGATTTGTGTCGGGAGGGAATGAATTGTCACTGACCTTTTGAATCCTAACTGGTAATGTTTTGCCATGAGTGCCCATGGGAAATTTCAATGAGGATTTTTCTCAGTGCTACTTATCATGAATTTATGACAGGTTCTATCCACTTGACAGAGAGAAATCAAACAATAATGGTGGTCCAGAAAAAAAAAAGTCTGATTTTAATATCCTCCTCTCAGTTTACCAGAAACCATTTTCTATAGAATGTGACAGAATTTCACTTACGTCTGGTCTGTTTGTATCTTAGTAGCAGCACTCCCCCGAAATGCTGACTAAGAAATACAGTAAATGCACATGTCTCCAGGTATAAATGGTACCTAGATTTTAATAGATATGATTATGTAATTTTTGGGAAACTACAGTGTTTCCCAGAGTGCCCATAGCATGTGTCTTAGTCACAGATAGTGGGAAAAGTACAGATCAAACTATGCTTTTCATTCCAGTTTGGGCCAGTAGTGACAAGTGAAAAAACAAAACAAAACAACAACCAAAAAGAAAACACCCTTAGATCCATGCTAAGTCTACTTTGGGGATATCTAGTCTGATAAGTATGACATGTGATAGCTAAATGATTCATAAGTTAAGTTTTTAAGTTCACAAATATTTCAATGTGCAAAAAAAATCTTCAGGTAAAAGTTTTAAAAATCAGTATGTTTAGGACTATATCTCAGTGATAAAGCGCTTGTATAGCCTTGTCTGAAATTCAAGCCCCAGCGCTGAAAAACAAAATGCCTAATAGTCTGCAACAGAATGTCTAAATTGGAAGCCATTTTTACTAATGGAAATAAAATTAACCAATTTAAAAAGCCTTCATTTAAATAGTCCAGGAACTATGGAGAGTCTATCTTATCTTTCAGGTAGAAATCTAATAAATGGCACGATGAAACTCCCTTATGGGGACATAAATGACAAAGGAGTCAGGAATTTTTGCTTGTTTTAGGAGTCATTCTATTCCCAGTACCTACAACTGTGCCCGACACTTAGTAGGCCTTCTGTAAATACGAACATTTAAGTTCAGAGCCTTGGGCTCCCAATATAGCTCAGAAGCAGAACTCATACTTAGCATGTATGAGGCCCTGGGTTCAATCCCCAACACCAATCAAAATAACAAGACAAATAAATCCAAAGACTTATTTCAGTGACATTAGATAACAATGTCTTAGTTTGACATTCTAAATATTATTCAATTTTGTCACTTTATTACAGATAGGCTCAAGTATTTTGAGAGCTCTACCTAACTAAAAGAAAAATGCTGATCTTAAATGGAAATCTTCCTGAAATTATTTTTCAGGTGTTCATTTGGGCATAATAAATTTAAAAGGCAAATTGAAGAGGCTAGATGTCCCTTCAAGATTAAAAAATCCTTATATAAAGAATGACTGAGTTTTAAATTAATAAGCAAACCATCACATTCCTATATTAATACATAGGGGAGATGCTTTCTTATAGGATAGTGCTAAGGTGCTTTCAATGGAAAAAAATCTCAGTCATTATTAAAATGTCAACCATGATTTCCTATTTGGTAGAACTGAGTAGAAAATCAAAGAGTGGAAAAATATCGCAGCTTAGTTTACAGTGTCAATGACAGACAGATGAACAATTATTTAAATTTTTCTTTACATTTCTCAAAATGCATTTATACTTGGTTGAAATTAAATAAACCTCAAGTTCCATTTTTCTTTTAACCTGTTTTCTTCCTTCTTCCTTTTTTTTTCTTTTTCAAAGCCAGAAGGGCTTTTGAAATGATTGAAAATTATTCCTGGAAAATGTCAAAAATTAAACCTGCCTTAGGGCTTACTCCACAGGGACAGCTTTAAACTGCATTAGTGAAGGAAGGTGCTGAAGAATGAATGGACAATGCTTCTTTCAGAGTGCTACCTATTTCAATACACTAAGAATTCATATTTTCATATATATTTATATATATAATTTGATACATTCTATCTTACCCTAACCATGTACACATAGCCCCTTAATGCCTCTACTACCCATTAAACAATGATAATTAACCATAACATGCCCTTACCTGTAATGCTCTCCAGATGACAGAACTTTGGTACCACTTACTCTTAAGGGGAATCATTAATCAATCAAAGCCTTTGGTTGACACCATGAGTCTCCAAAGGGCTGCTCATGGCTCTCTGTCCTAGGATACTGGCATCCTACTACATATGCTGACATTGTACAGGAGGTAAAGCTTTCGCTTTCATGAAGTGGAAGAGGAAAGACACATAAAAGCATGGCACGTAAGATATGACTGACTTTTGCTTGATTACGTTCCAGTTCACATTAACCTGCTAGCTAAAAGATCTGTTTTGACCAAAAGGTCCCCTTTTGTCATACGCTTGTCAAAGCAACAAGAAGTTCAGGTATTTTGTTTTCTGACAAAAGATGAGCAGGAAAGAGAAGATGAAAGAAACACATAAGAAAGATTTTTGAATTAATCCAGAAAGGTTGAAAAGTTTGCACTAATTTTTTTGTGCCGATACTTGGGCTTGAACTCAGGGCCTGGGCTCTGTCCCTTAGCTTTTCACTGAAGGCTGGCATTCTACCTACCACTTGAGCCACAGCTATACTTCCAGCTTTTTGGTGGTTAACTGGAGATAAGATTCTCACCAACTTTCCTGTTCGGGCTGACTACAAATCGTAATCCTCAGATCTCAGCCTTCTGAGTAGCTACAATTACAGGTGTGAGCCACCATGCCCAACTTCTGCACAAATAAGTGCTCAATGAAAGAGGCCTACTACGGATCAGAGCTGGAAGAATTTGCAGGACAGACAGCCTTATGTATTTTTTTCTAAAGTACCTCATATATAGTTGTTTATAACCCCTCAAAAAAGGTCACAAGAGTAATACCTACTATAAAAGTGAGGTTAGAAGATTCCCTGGGTCCTGTGACTTGGGTTAAATAAATAACTATCACAGATTTTGTTTTTGGAAGCGCTGTGCAAAGGCTACCATTCACAGGACTAGTAAGGATCTTTACATCAGCTAGTTGTCTAACATTGGACTTGCAAAAATTAGTTTAACAACATAAATCCCTGTCCTATAAGCAATAGTTCACAGGTGTAAAACTGCAGTTTATATATAGATTCCGTAGAAGAGATGTGGTTTTTTTGAACCCTAAAAGTAAGTTATGGAAATTGAATAAGCAGTTTTTTAAGGAAATTGTTACATTCAGAAATAAGCTTGGAAAGTTCTTCAAAGATTCCTTCGAGCATGAAACATCTAGGGATATTCTGGTCCCACGTGGAAAAGTCCGCTCCAGTTTATCGTGCGAGACCTCTGTGAAGGGTTGTCCAGCTGACCGTGTTTACTGTAAGTACCGATAGACTTTGAAACAGTGATTCCCAGAGTCTGCAACCACAACGTGGCCGTCCGAAGTCAGGGCCAGGCCTTGGGGGCCGTACAGTGGGTCAGCAGATGTGTTAATATAGGATAAAAATGATCCACTCCCATCAAAAACCTGCAGAAATAGGAAGTTAGAACATCATAGAAGTTAGAACATTACAGACCATTAGTATCAAGTAATGAAGTACAAGTTTAAAGCCCTTGGATACTAATATTCTTTTTGGGGCGGGGTGGGATTGGAGTTCGAACTCAGGGCCTTGTGATCTCCTTTGGCTTTTTTGTTCAAGGTTATTGCTCTGCCCCTTGTGCCACACCTCCACTTCTGGGTTTTTTGTTTTTTGTTTTTTTTTTCTGGTTAATCAGAGATAAGAGTCTCACAGACTTTTCTGCTTGCACTGGGTTTGAGCAGGATCCTTAGATCTCAGCCTACTGAGTAGCTAGGATTATGGATATGAGCCACAAGCACCCACATAGAGTTGGTTCTTAGTTCATATTGTATTCTGGGGTCTTGCTGAACACATTTATTAGTTTCAGGATTTTTTAATAGATATTTTTGGCCTTTTTCATGCAAATAATCATGTTGCCTACAAGTACAGAGTTTTAAGATTTTTTTCCTTTCTAAGTTGCAAGCTTTTTATTTTCCTTTCTTTTATTATTTTGTTGACTAAAACTTCCAGCAATAACTTCCTGATAGCCTTGCCTTGTTCCTGATCTACAAAGAACATGTTTACTTTTATCATTAAATATGGAGAATAGGTGGTTCCATAGATTTTTTTTTTTATTCTTTTTCTTTTGCTGGTCCTGGGGCTTGAACTCAGAGCCTGGGTGCTGTCTCTGTGTTCTTTTGCTCATGGCTAGTGCTTATCACTTGAACCACAGCTCTACTTTTTTGCCAGGGCTGGCTTTGAATCACAATCCTCAGCTCTCAGCCTCCAGAGTAGCTCAGATTACAGATGTGAGCCACCAGTGCCTGGCGAGTAGCTCAGATTACAGATGTGAGCCACCAGTGCCTGGCCCATAGATGTTCTTTATCTAGTTAAGAAATACTCTATTCCTATTTTCTGAGAGTTTTGTCATGAATGGATATTTAACATTATCACATT
Organism: Dipodomys ordii; assembly: GCF_000151885.1. Taxonomy (NCBI): domain Eukaryota; kingdom Metazoa; phylum Chordata; class Mammalia; order Rodentia; family Heteromyidae; genus Dipodomys; species Dipodomys ordii. The sequence continues at coordinate 2,025,307 of NW_012267338.1, read as the reverse complement.
TTTTTTCTGTATCAATTGATATGTACATATGATTTTTCTCCTTTTAGACTTTCACTGTGGTGGGACCTAGTGACTTTTCAAATATTGACCCTGCATTGATCTCTGGAATAAACCCCACTTGTTGATATAGAGATTTTTATTGCTGAATTCTATTTGCTAATATCTTGTTAAGAATTTTGTAATGTCCACTGTGTATCCTTGAGAATCATTCCTTTATAATTTTCCTTTGGTATAAGGCTGTTTTCAGTATCATGGCTTCAGAAATTGAGTTGCAAAATGAGTTGGAAAATGCTCTTATATAAATTTGGCCCTGATTCTTTACATGTTCAGTATAATTCTAAAGTGAAACCATCTATGGATGAAACCCAGGACCCTGAGCGTGCTAGGCAGGCACTCTACCACATGAGCTAAGCCCCATCTCTTTTATGTATATGTTGTCTGACAAATGGGGTCTTGCTCACTTTGCCCAGGCTGGCCTTAAACTTGCCATCTCCTACCTCTACCTCCTGAGTATCTGGGACTACAGACATGTATCACCATGCCCAGTTTAGGTATTTTTTTTTTTGAGGAGCTTTAAAATTATGTACTAAAATTCCTCAATAGTGAAGGGCTTTTCAAAATATTTCATATTGGGTCATTGTGGAGTTTGTGCTTTCTGATGAATCACCCCTTTCATCTAAGTTGTCAGACATAAGCCTTTAATGCTATTGATTTCACTCTCAGCACTTTTGCTAAATTCTACAAATATTTGCATGCTCTTATTTGCAGATGAAATTTTGAAAAAATAATATTTTCTTCAGTCTAGTATGTTTCAAATTTTCCCTTATAACTTCCTTTTGAACCAGTGGGTTAATACAATATTTTTAAATGCATAGAACAAAATACATGGGATTTTAAAGGAAAACATTATAGTCACTACATATTACTAAGTTTTATTTCCAGCTTTTTCTGCTTATGTGGTGCTGAGGAATTGAACCGAGGGCCTCATACATGCAAGGCAAGCACTCTACCACTGAACCACCTTCCCAGGTCCTCTGTAGTAGTATTAAACACAAATGACAACTTGATATGTTACTGTAATTTGATATAACGATTTGTAAGGTTTTCTTGGTGACAAATTCATGGTTATTATTATAACCACTCTGATTATTGTCTATGATAGTCACATGAAGGGAAATGGTAATTTTCACTTACAGGCTAGTGAAAATAGTAGTGTATCTTTTTTTAAAAATGTGTCTCTTGAATTTTATTTTATTTTTCTCTTCAATTTTAATGTGGATGAAATATCCATACTACATAACTCCTGAATTATTCGATTTCATGCTGGCAATGGTAATTGGTGGCCTTTTGTCTTCTGTACCTTGAATAGTTTGGCCCTTCTGTTGAGATTATTTATCTGGTTATGCCTAACCAACAAAGAAGGGAAAATAGCCCAGTGTGAGGTCAAACACCAACCATGTGCCTTAGCATCTGAACGCACCTGGATGCGGCTATTCCCCCAGTCGGCCACGATGATGTTCCCATTGGAATCCACCGCTACACCTGTAGGTGCATTAAACTGCCCATTTCCTTCTCCATTTGAGCCAAACTTCAACATGAATTCACCTTCCTGATTAAACACCTGTGTGAAATATTTAAGATTTTTAAAACAACTGACCCAACATTGTAGATTTGTATAATACCTATCTGAGCAGAACTTTCATATAGGACTTGTGATTTAAGACATCTCAGAAAAGAACAAAAAATAATCTACAAAACGGGACCCATATTTACATATTTGTCAAGTTTATCATTTGTTAACTCACCCTTCTGTATCTGGTTATTAAATACCGCTGTGAAAAATGTTATAAATTATTAAATACTATGAAATATTAGGTGTTAGCTAGGTGCTGGTGGCTCATGCCTGTAATCCTAGCTACTCAGGAGGCTGAGATCTGAGGATGGCTTTTGAAATCCAACCTGGGCAAGAAAATCTGTGAGACTCTTATCTCCAATTAACCACCAGAGAACCGGAAATGGTGCTGTGGCTCAAACAGTAGAGAGGGAGCCTTGAGCTGAAGAGTTGAGGGACAGCGCTCAAGCCCAGAGTTCAAGCCCACCACCCCTGACAGATTTAAAAAAAAAGAAGTATTAGGTGTTACCTGAGTAGAGCTATAATTTTCAACAAGATTGTTCTTTCTGCCTTACATTAAATGGCTCTATTTTTTGTTTGTTTTTATTTTGCTGATCCTAGGGCTTTAGCTCTGGACCTGGGTGCTTTCCCTGAGCTTCTTTTGCCACTTGATCTGGCTCCACTTCTAGCTTTGAGGGGTGGGGGGTCAGTGGTGGGGAAGGGGGGATAGTTTACTGTAGATAAGAGTCTCACTGACTTTCCTGCCCAGGCTGGCTTCAAACAGCAATCCTCAGATCTCAGCCTCCTGAATAGCTAGGATGACAGGTGTAGTTGTGGGGCTTGAATTCAGGTTCTGGGTGCTATCTGAGCTTTTTTTGCTCAAGGCTAGCACTTTACCACTTTAATCACAGTTCCACTTCCAGTTTTTGAGTGGCTCATTGGCAATAACAGTCTCAAGGGACTTTTCTGCCTGGCTAGCTTTGAACCAAAATCCTCAGACCTCAGCTTTCTGAGTAGCTTAGGTTACAGGCATGAGCCACCAGTGACCAGTGCTTTATTTATTAAGCAAATAATTGGATGGATATTTCAATTTAGGTCAGACAGTAGAAATTTTTTCTTAGGCAAGATAATCAAAGCTTATTATTATTTTTACTACATCAATGAGAACAAGAAAGCTGAACTCAGAATGAGAGGCCTTTCGTGTATGTGAGTGTGTGTCTGTGTGTGTATATGTACACATATGTGTGCCTCAACTATGCAAGACCACATACAATTGCAACAGGTGAAAAATACAAAATACACAAAAGGCTTTTTAAATTGGCTCTCAGAAGGTATTTTAGTTAAAATGGAGAATTTATATAATTCTGAAACTCAGGTAGAATAGAATCTCCAAATTCTCTCTAAATACCTGATGTGGTCAAACATGGGTTATGCAAGTAACTAAGTATCCTTATTAACAGTATTGCTGCATGTGTGTCAAATATGGGTGATCTATTTTGAGAGAATGAAAATTTCAATGTCAATGATTATGCTACATAAGCACAATGGTATCTCGACACTTCAGATGAAATGTCTCTCTGCAATTGTCTCAACACCCATCACTTGACATCTAGATGTAGAAATATGCATTCACAAATAAAAAAAAAATACTATGTCTAAGTAAGATTCTCCAGATGCAGACCCGAGGGTTCACTGTAATGAGGCAGAGATCTAACTTAAAATGATTCCAGGATCTTTTAAGATCTCTAGTTCTTTAGGAAGGGCAGAAACAAGAGCAACTGGCCTTTACTAGACTTTTTCCAACTCAGAACTAGTAGTCTCGGTGGTAGATATCAGTGTTCAAGCACTTGTCTAACAAGTGTTAAGGTCCTGGGTTTGATTGCCAACACTTAAAAAAAAAAAAAAAGACCAGAAAAGGTCATGGGGCTTGAATGGGCTTGGCACTGTCCCTGAACTCTTCAGCTCAAGGTTAGTGCTCTACCACTTTAAGCCATAGCACCATTTCCAGTTTTCTGGTGGTTAATTGGAGATAAGAGTCTCATGGACTTTCTTGCCCAGGCTGGCTTTGAACCACAATCTTCAGATATCAGCCTCCTAAGTAGCTAGGATTACAGGCATATGCTACCAGTGCTTGGCTCAGTTATTTTTTTTTGTCAGTCATGGGGCTTGAACTCTGGGCCTGGGCGCTGTCCCTCAGCTCTTCAGCTCAAGGTGAGCACTCTACCACTTGAGCCACAGTGCTACTTCCAGTTTTCTGATGCTTTATTGGAGCCACAAGTGCCCGGCTTCATTTACTTTTTAAATATAACATTCTGGATTATAGGGATTTTAATTTTTTGAAAAATTTGAACCCAGGGCCTTGGGCTTACTAGGCATGTACTCTACTAGTTGAACCACGCAGCCAGCCCCTTTTAATATTATTTTTGGGATAGAGTCTTGATTTATGCCTGGGCTGGTCTGGACTGTGATTCTCCTATTCACGCTTGCTTTTGTCACTGGAATGACAGGCACATAGCACTGTATCCACTTTGGTGCTTTCTCTATAGCTTAGGATGGTAAGCAAATCCTTGAGATTTTTATCTTCAATAACCAGCAAAAAGCTGGAAGGGAAGAAATGGCTTCAGTGGTAGAGTACCAGGTATATGAGTGGAAAAGTTAAGTGAGAGATGGAGGTCCTGAATACCAGCACACACACATATACACACAGAAACACACACACACACACACACGCACACACACACACACACACACAGGCATACATACACAGAGAGAAAACAATAATAGAGTAGTCCCTGCTTATCTGCATCTTCACTTTCCTTAGTTACTACAATTTTAGTTGGAGAGTAAATGAAAAATTTCAGAAAGAAACAAACTATACGCTTAAAATAACTTTTATTATAATGTACTGTTATCATTGTTGGAAATCTTTTTTGTCCTAGAACTTTATGTACTGCTGCTCTTATGAAATCTTGGTTGCTTTCTGCACTGCATTTTGGTTGCTTACATGCTTTTATCATGTTTTATATCTTTCTAGAGTGCTAGTCAGGACTGGTGACTAAAAACCATCCCAAAGTATCTATGCCAGCTGATTCGGCTGCCCGGAGCAAAGGACAGGAAAAACTCTGAAGCCAAGAGAGAGAAAGAGAAAGAGAGAGAGAGAGAGAGAGAGGAGAGAGAGGAGAGAGAGAGCACATGCTAAGCAAGCACTCTCCCACTACACTACACCCCAAACCTAATAACCATGAAAATAACCCTATCTCTAAAATAAATGTGCCCAATAACTTGTATACTGCCTATGACCATATACCATTCCTTCAGTAGAACAGGTTGTTCCTCATGAGGTACGCCAGAAGTTTGGTTTGGATCATTTTATTATTTCTTGACTTTTTTTCATAATAAGGTTCAAATCTTTCTCCTCCTGTACTTATAAGAAACATGTACTAAGCTGGGCACTGGTAGCTCATGCCTGTAATCCTAGCTGCTGAGGAGGCTGAGATCTGAGGATCACAGTTGGAAGCAAGCCTGGGCATGTGAAGCCAGCCTGTGCAGGAAAGGCTATGGAGACTTATCTCCAATTAACCACCAGAAAATTGGAAGTGGTGCTGTGGCTCAAGGTGGTAGAGCAATAGCCTTGAGGAAAACAGCCCAAGGATATTGCCCAGGCTGAGTTCAAGCCCCTACAGACAAACAAACAAACAAACAAACAGAGATGCATTATGTTACCAGAAGAGCCATTACTCTCTAAATGACATCAAATACAGGAAAGCATCCTAAAAAGTATGAACTATATTACATGAATGTATGCTAGTGTGATTCCAAACCCATTCCCCAACATCTTCTGTTATAGAAAAGATCTGAGTTCTAAAATCCTTTTTTTGTTGTTGTTGTTCTTCGTTGCCTAGGCTGGCTTTGAACTGCAATCTTCAGATCTTAGCCTTCTGAGTAGCTAGGATTATAGTCATGAACCACCAGCACCTGGCTCTAATTTTATTTTATGCTGCAAATTTTGTTGTCATTTCTGAACAGCCACAAAATAATAAACTTCTGCCTCCACATTCAAGCAATTACTTTTCAAGTCATACTATTTATACCAGCTCCCTATTAAAAAGCTGCCATGTTTCATTCATGGCAAAGGCTTGCTAAAGCTTCTCTGTCTGTATTAAAAGTTACATTTCCCAGCAAAAGCAAGAGCTATTCTTTTAGGTTAACTCCCTTAAATCCTGTTTGCCTATGTGAGTAATATATGTTATTTTTCTCCTGGACAGATTCCCCACAAAAAGTTAAGAATTAACAACTGAAGTGTTAAGAGTACCTTGACAGAATGATTGTGGAAATCTGTAACAATAATCTCATTATTGCTATTTACAGCTGCAAAATGGGGACCTGCAATAAAGACAGAAAAATGTCTGAGGACTACAGTAGCAAAAATGATTACAAGATAGCAGTTAATGTAACAAAAACCAAGCAATATACTGAATTGTTTAAAAAGGAACAAATCATCACAGACCCAGGCCTTCAAACATCACCCAACCAGACCTCTGACTCCAGATAACTTAGATGTTTCGTTGGTCCGCATCTGTTATCGTCTATTTTGACTTCTCCCTCATCAAGTCAAGGGTATGGTAACCATGAAGCATCTGAGTTCATTCTATGTGCCACAATGGGAAAGTCACACTTGTCAGCCTTGCTGGATAGATGTTAAGTCTTTTGGGGGTCTTTATTTTCTACTCAGGAAAGGCATAGTAATGACACCGGGGAAAAGCCTCTAATATGCAAATTTTTTTCATCAAAAAAAAGAAAGGCAGAAAATCTGTACTTTATAATTAGGGCAGACAGTCTGAATCTGACAGGACAAAGAATGAGAGATTGAACACAAAGAAATAGTATGCAAATTAATGTTAAATACCCAAAGTATCCTTTCAGAAAGAAAAATAGCAGACTGTGTTCAGCCTCACAAACATGTGACAATTGAAATAAGCATATGATTACAAAGTGGCAGTCACAGACTGCTTTCCATACTCTCAGGGAATATTCTGGACTTCCTGTTCTTATATAATAATCTAGAAAGGTGAGATCATTCTTATCCAGAGACTCTGTAAATAAAGATACAGCTAGTATAAATAGAGTTGCTCCACTATTGCTCAAATGCCTTTATATGTGTGTGTGTGTGTGTGTGAGAGAGAGAGAGAGAGAGAAACGGAGAGAGAGAGAGACAGGGAGAGAGAGAGAGAGAACATATATGCATGTGCATGCACAAGTGCCAATACTGGGACTTGAACTCAGGGCTTCATGTTCTTGCTTGGCTCTCTTGCTCAAGGCTGGCACTCAAACACTTGAGCCACTCTTCCCCTTCTGGCTTTTGCTGGTTATTTGGAGGTAAGAGTCTCATGGATTTCTGTGCCCAGGCTGTCTTTGAACTGTGATCCTCAGATCTCAGCACCCTGAGGAGCTAGAATTACAGACAAGCACTGGATGTAAAATATTTTTAAATATATTATTTTACCTAACATATTTGACGATCAGACTTTTTTTTACTGTAAACCACCACCAATAAAACCCACATGTGGACCACAGTTCAATTTCCTGTGTGGGTGGACTGAGAAGCATTGTCCCATGCTTCTGCTTCGATTTCATCCTCAGCATCTCTCCCAGACCAGCTGGGAGTACCTTCAGCACGCTCCAACATCATGCAATTGTGAGCATAAACAGCACAGAGAAGGGGGTGTACATATTACCACTGAGTGTACCTGCAAACTGCCTGTCTCCATTTCCTCGGCTACCAAACCTGGTGACTATTTTCCCATTTGGCTGGAAGATGAACACGCAGCATGCCTTGTTGTCCACCACAATAATGTGGCCATTGCGGTCCACAGAAACACCTTTGGGTCCCATCAGCTTTCCGGATCCAATTTTTGTCTGTTCCAAACAAATAGAAAGATTTGAGTACAGACACCCAACTTTCAAATACTACAGAATGTAAGGCTAGATGCTTGCTTGGTTTAATCAACATTTATATAACTATTGAAACAAGTACACAGCCTTTCAAGTACCACAATTATCTTCTGTACTGGGGATAATTATAGGTTTTGTCTCATTTATTTCCTACTACTGCCTCGTATTTATATGAAAAAAAACACCTTAGTTTAAATTTTTATTTATTTATTTTCTGTGCTGATCCTGGGGCTTGAATTCATTACCAGTGTCCCTGAGCTTCTTTTGCTCCAGGCTGTGCTCTACCAATTGGGCCACAGTTCGACTTCTGCCTTCGATTTTAGTTCATTGGAAATGAGTCTCACAGACTTTCTTGCCCCTGCTGGCTTCAAACCATGATTCTCAGCTCTCAGCCTTTTGAGTAGGTACAATTCTAGGTGTAAGCCACTGGTGGTTGGCTGAAAACCTTATTTTTCAAAGGGCTAAAAGGACTCATCACCAAAAATATTCTAGAGTTTTCTAACATGGGATCATCATACTGTGCTTGCTTGCTTTCTCTTTCTTTCTTTCTCTTTCTCTATGCATGCTGGGCAAGCATTCTACCACTGAGCCACATTCCCAGCCTTAACATACATGTTTTAAAATGTTTTAGTGTTAGGAGAGCTCTTCCATGGAGGGGATGATTTGGTATGATTATTTATTCTTTTTTTGTTGTTTTGTTTTTTTTGGGGTCCGGTTGTGGGGCCTGAACTCTGGGCCTGGGCGCTGTCCCTCAGCTCTTCAGCTCAAGGCTAGGGCTCTACCACTTGAGCCACAGCGCCACTTCTGGCTTTTTTCTTTTTGCTTATGTGGTGCTGAGGAATCGAACCCAGGGCCTCTGGCATGCAAGGCAAGCGCTCTACCACTGAGCCACCTTTCCAGCCCCTGATTATTTATTCTTCTAAGTTTACAAATAGCTGAGGTTGGGATATATCTCTTTAGAATAGCAGAAAAAAGAAAACAATGATTTCAATGGCAATGGAATCTGTCATACAAAATTGAGTATAACTCTTCAGTCTGGCTCAAAGATCAAAGAGGCTATAATATAATGGAATATGAAAAAAATGACATATGCTCTGTCATGTCTGAATGGAAAGAATAGCCACACACAGAGATCAAAAGAGGAGCCGCCACTCTAATTATTACCACCTAGCATCCTACACGCCTAACATTCTGGACACAAATAGTTACACAGAATGACTCAACTACATAATATCAAGTGGATCATTATCTAGAATAAAAACAAAATAAAACATCACTTCCATTCTGTCAGATCTTAAAAAATTTAAATGTTGAACCCAAACTTCTTTTCTTTCTGCTTCCCTCTCCTAGTTTGGCTACACTGGATTCCATCAAGTGAAGTAAGAATCGCTGCATTTTGTCTATGTCCCCTTCTTGGACTAATAAGCAAAAATATTTCAGACCCTTGGCTTTGAAATGCTTATGAGAGTATTTAATTTAACAAATAAGTTCTTAAATTGATTAGGGAAGAAATGAAACCTTTTCCAGATGGGCTGGAAAAGAAAGAAAATGGAAGCAGAGCAAGATCAAAGTTGGGTTAAAAAACTGGTAAAGAAAAGATAGAGGAGGTAAATAAACGCAAATACAAAAAACTGCACTGATGTTAAATCTTTTGTCTTCCAGTTCAATTAACTTTACTGAGCTCCACAAGGAGCTCCATTGGTATACAGTTGTAGACAGCACATTATATGAGCTCTGTGTAGAGTATCAATGTTTTCTTTCTTTTTGCTTTTTTGGTGTTGGGTCTTGGGCTTGAATGCAGGGCCTGGGCGCTTATCCTTGAGCTGTTTCTTGTTCAAGGATAGCTCTCTATCACTTGAGCTAGAGAGTTCCATTTCCGGCTTTTTTGGGTAGTTTATTGGAGATGAGAGTCTCACAGACTTTTCTGCTTGGGCTGGCTTGAACTTGGAACCTCAGATCTCAGCCTCCTGAGTAGCTAGGATTACAGGCATGAGCCACTGGAGCCCAACAAGTACTAATGTTTTCATGTGCTATCCTTCTACACTTGGGGTTACAATCACTACAAAAAAACCTGTAATGCTATCATGGGTTACCGCCAATCTCCCAATCCTCCAGGGGGCGTGAGTGTTCTTTAGTGTTAATTCCAATGCTTTCTAACAGTATGCCAACTCTAAAAATCCACTTTTTCTAAGTTATCAGTAATAAAAGATTATTGAACTATTGAATGCAAAATGCTTAATTCAGGTAGCCCTTCCTAGATACCAAATTTCTGCCTCAATATTTAAAACATGTCTTAGTATTAGCTTCTGATTTAGACAGACCATAACCTTTCTAGAGTCTGAAACTGTTTGCCTAGATGAACAGGTAGGGGGAATCACTGCAGAGTTGTCAGTACACTTATATTAGAGTTGCCACATTTGGTAGGTCTTACCACGAAAAACAAGGAGCCAGGTATCAGCTCTTATCCCCAACAAACTATCAAAAAAGCCAGAAGTGGAACTGTGTGGTTCAAGAGGTAGAGCACTAGCACTGGGCAAAAGAAGCTCAGGGAGCACAGAAAGGAAAGATCTTTCTGTAGAAGTGGTCATTATACAAAACTATCAAATTAATAGTAGACAAAAAAAATCAAAGGGTTATTGAAGAATTGTATACAATGTAAAAAAATCTAAATGACACCTTTTTATTCTCCTACACTGAAAATACACTGCTCACATAAAACGAGGGGTTTGAGAGATAACAATTATGTGAGTAAGTCATCCCCTGTTTTCATGAGGTTGCCATTTTATGGTTATCATGAGGCAACCATAGTCATCTGATATTTTACAATGGGAAATCTAAATTCCTTCAACCAGAGACTAATCAGTGAGCTTCATTTCATCGTCAGGATCTGACAGTGGGTTATGGAAAGTAGCATCCCCAAACATCAGAGATGAAAGTGATTTTCAATATGAGGTTCTTAAGGTTCAAGGATGTTTTGTCAAGTGCCAAACAATGAACAAGCCACAGTGCTGGGGATCCAATGGACTGATGTGAGTAAACTTTCAGGTTGTCAAGTGAAATACAAATGAATAAAACAGAAGATGCTTGACAAGTTATCTTCGAATTTTCTCGTGAATATAAAATGTACTCCATGATGACAATTCCTTGATGGCGCCTTAGAGATATTTCAGTAAATCACCACTGGATTCTCTACTACTCAATCACTTGAACAATTAGAACTTGGTATAAGCTGAAGGCCTGGCTCAACTACTAAAGCCCCTTCCCCGGCAATCTCCTATGCCAAGATGCACTGCATAGGTCCAAAGCAATGAAAGTGAACAGAGACTGAAGTCTCCAAAACAGTGAGCTATTTTTTTTCTCTTTATGTTAATTTTTCTCAAGCATTTCGCCACAGTAACAGAAGGCTTATTAATACAGAAGCATTTTTTACATTTCAATAAAGATGGTCCTGGAAGTGATAGCAAATAGGTCAAATGAGACCCCTAAAAGTGTGGCTCAACCTGCAACTTTCTCTGTAAAATCAACCTCCGTTTTCTTTTCCTTCCAACTCTTATATTCTATTTCTCAATTATGTGAAAGAATTTATGGCCAACTGGAAGCTACATAAATTGTTTTGTCCTTTTTTGTGTATTAATCTTGTGGATTAGTCATAATGGGCCTATGCTATGCATATATGTGTGTGTAGTATTTTTCTAGCTTGCTTGCTGTATGGGTGCTCTGCCTCTTGAACCATGTTTCTAGTTTGGCTTTTCACTGGTTATTTTTAGAGACGCAGTCTCATACTTGGGCTGGCCTTGAACCAAAATAATCTGGATCTCAGTAGTGTGAGTAGTTAGGATTATAGTCGAGAGCCACTGGTGCCCAGGGGGATTGTATATTTTTAAAAGGTAGGACCATGGAACTGGGAAGGTAGCTCAGTGGTAGAGTGCTTGCCTTGCATGCATGAGGCCCTGGGTTCGATTCCTCAGTACCACATAAGCAGAAAAAGCAGGAAATGGCGCTGCGGCTTAAGTGGTAGAGTGATAGCCTTGAGCTGAAGAGCTGAGGGACAGAGCCCAGGCCCAGAGTTCAGGCCCCATAACCAACAAAAAATAAAAACAAAAACAAACAAGCAAACAAAAAAAAGGTAGGACCCATATAGTATAATTCTGTTTCTTCCATGTCATCTGGTACAGGTCCTAGAAAATACAAAACACTTGGAAAGCAACTACCTTTAGTTTAATTTATGAATTACAAACTAACCCTTTTCAGGACCTGTTTTTCAGTGACTAGAAGTCATAAGAGCAGATTTATTCTAAATCAGAGAAAAAAAAAAAAGAACAGAAAAAAGAAAAACAGGTAACCAATTGCTGTATAAAACAAAGCCACATTTACGATACAGATGACCAGATATATAGTATTATCATTGCTCCTGTCTCTTCATTAGACAGATGTTAAGGTGGTTTTTTTTTTTTTTGTTTTTTGGTTCTGTCTGGGACTTGAACTCTGGGCCTGAGCGCTGTCCCTCAGCTCTTCAGCTCAAAGCTAGCGCTCTACCACTTGAGCCACAGTGGTATGTAAGAACTGCTGAATTTCAAGAGACAAAGACCATTGCATCTTGCATGTCTTCTGTGTTCTCTCTACCTCTTAGTGACCAGTAGGCTAGTCCATCTTACCTTAAACTTCCCATCTGAGGAGAAAATGCTAACCCACTTGTTGTCATAATCTGCTATGATTATGTCCCCACTGGGGTGCACTGCCACTCCCGTGGGCCTCTGCAGCTGCCCGGGAGAACGGCCTCGGATGCCAAAGCGACTTTTGAACTGGCCATCATTGGAAAATATCTGTAAAACAAATCGACATTCACTGGTATCCCATAGCATGGAAATCACTGAGGAAGAAAAGGGCAACAACTGTGTCAATATGTACCACAGAGCTAGGAAATGGTGGTTCATGCCTATAATCCTAGCTTCTGAGGAGGCTGAGATAAGAGGTTCACTGAAGCTGGGCACCAGCTCATGTCTGTAATCCTAGCTACTCAGGAGGCTGAGATCTGAGGATTGAGGTTCAAAGCCAGCCCAGGCAAAAAAGTCCGTGAGACTCTCGTCTCCAATTAGCCACCAGGAAACCAGAAGTAGAACTGTGGCTCAAAGTAGTAGATTGCTAGCCTTGAGTAAAAAGAGCTCAGGGACGGCACCCAGGCCCTGAGTTCAAGCCTTACAACTGACAAAAATAAAAAACACAGGTCAGAACATATTCACTCTATGAAAGGCCTACAAGCACACTGTGTGGCCTCTGTCTTAATGACGGCAATATGCAGCTACATCTATTTTACCAATGTACATGGTCAGGGGCGATACCTGCACACACTGGTTGTTACTGTCCGCGATTAGTATCTTTCCACTTGTAGATGCAGCCACTCCCTGAAGATTCGTAAACTCGCCTTTATTTCTTCCCTTGGTCCCTAAACATGAACAACAAAAGCCCAGAAATTAAGCACTGGAGAGTTAAGATTTCTTAGTTTCAGAAAAAGAATCATTCAAGTTCCCATGAGAAGCCCGAGAATACATTGCTGTTCTTCTTTCCTTTCAGTACTAGGGTTTGAACCCATGGCTACATTCCCAATCCCAGTCTTGCTTTAGGAAGGGGTGTGTGTGTGTGAGTGTGTCTGTCTGTCTGTCTGTCCGTCCGTCCGTCCGTCCGTCTGTCTGTTGTTGTGTCAGTACTAACTCAGTTCCTCCTCACTTCTGTACTTCATCTCCTCACTAGCCAAATGTGAACAGCATGTTCCATATAGTGAAGTAAACAACTCCACTCTATCAAAAATGTATCAGCAGAGAGAGTCTTTATCTCCTGATGCACATGGTATCCCTATGATATTCATGAACGTGGTATCAGTGAAGATGCTTGAGCTATTGTGTGTTGAAAGTGGAGCGTGGTGCGTTCCTGTAGTCCTCGCTGCTGAAGAGGCTCAGGCATGAGGAGTGCTTGAGACTAGGAGCTCCAGGCTGTGTAGCATAACTGACACATCCTCTCACAATGAATGCATGCATGCATGAATGAACGTTGTATTCATACCTGCTAGCAGAAGGCAGACAAAGGTGCAGTTGGCCTTTTAAGGAGTTATACACTAATGTGATGTTCATTTTCAGACATTACTCCTAAAGAATTCTACAGTGGGGCTGGGAAGGTGGCTCAGTGGTAGAGCGCTTGCCTTGCATGCATGAGGCCCTGGGTTCGATTCCTCAGCACCACATAAGCAAAAAGAAAAAAGCTGGAAGTGGCTCTGTGGCTCAAGTGGTAGAGCGCTTGCCTTGAGCTGAAGAATTGAGGGACAGCGCCCAGGCCCAGAGTTCTGGCCCCACGACCGGACCCAAAAAAAAAAAAAAAAAGAATTCTACAGTGTTATAAATACTTTTTAAGGGCGAGTAGGGGTAAGGGCAAAACTTTCTAAGAATAAAAACCTTCTTAACTTATCAAAAATAAACAATTGGTGGGAATGCAAATGAATGCAGTAACTATAGAACATAGTATGGAGGCTTATATTAAACAACAACAACAACAGCAGCAACAACAACAACCAAAAAAACCCAAAAATGCTAGATTACCATATGAACCAGTCGTACCACTCCTGGGCATATCTGCAAAAGAATGTAAGTCAGCACAGACTCCAGATATTGACACACCCATCATTATGGCAGCACTATTCACGGTAGGGTAGTGGATAAAATATGGTATACACACTCAATTCAGCCACAATGAATGAAATCATATTGTTTGCAGAAAGATGGATCAGAATAGATAATCATGTGAGGTGAAGAAGAAAGATAAGCCAAAGAAAGATAAATACAGCATACTCTCTCATATGGGGAATCTAGTCCTTTAAAAAAAAAAACAAATGAAAGCCAGGTGCCGGTGGCTCATGCCTCTAATCCTACCTACTCAGGAGGCTGAGATCTGAGGATCGCAGTTTGAAGCCAGACTGGGCAAAAAAGTCCATGAGACTCTTACAACCAATAAACTACAAAATGAGCCAGAAGTAGAGCTCTGGCCCAAGTGATAGAGCACTAGTCTTGAGCACAAAAGCTCAGGCAATGTTCAGGCCCTGAGTTCAAGCCTAGGACCAGCAAAAAGAAAACACTAAAAACAAAAACAAATGAAGCCAGTGGTCAATTATTCATGTTTATAACCTTAACTACTTAGGAGATCTAAATATGATCTAAAGATCATGCTTCAATGTCAGCCTAGACAGATGAATTCCCAAGACTCCAATTAACCAGCAAAATGCCTAAGGTAAAGGTGTGGCTCAAGTAGTAGAGTGCCAATCTTAAGCAAAAAAAAACTAAGCAAAAGCCCTGAGTTCAAACTCCAGGACTGGCCCACACACAAACAAATAATAAAATTTAAAAACCTCTATGTGCGAGCAGGTCAGGAGCACAGGCTGCTTCTGAAATAGCACTGCTAACTAATTTTTCTTAGCAATTAAACTAGGAAATTCTTAATGCTAAGCAATGACATAGACCAAAAAAATCATCATTAAGCCAGAAGTATTTATAAAGTGTCTCATAATGAAAACCAAGTAAACTGAAGTTCCAGAACTTAGAAATTATTTAAAATCTGGCTTTACTTTTCCAGCTTTTTAGCAGATTCTATGCAGTCTATGGAAAAGTCTTTCTCTGGATTCTAACTACATAATAAATATTTCTTCATAATAAATACAAATGTAACATAACACAAATATAATACTTACAATTCATTTCCTGTTTACATTGAGGTCAAAGGTTTCATTTGATGGTTACATATTGGCTAATAAAAATTCATTAATTTTGAGGCTGGGAAGGTGGCTCAGTGGTAGAGCGCTTGCCTTGCATGCAAGAGGTTCTGGGTTCGATTCCTCAGCACCACATAAGCAAAAAGAAAAAACGCCGGAAGTGGCGCTGTGGCTCAAGTGGTAGAGTGCTAGCCTTGAGCTCAAGAGTTGAGGGACAGCGCCCAGACCCAGAGTTCAGGCCCCAGGACTGGACCCCCCAAAAAGAAAATCATTAATTTTGGAGAATGAACCTAGCTCTCTACCACTGGGCCACATCCCCAGCCCAGGAACATGAATATCTGTAAGCGATTTGAAAATAATTCCATAATTAAGGTAGTTTCTTGTGGGTGCTAAACTAAACTTTTAGACATAAAATTAAATTGGGGTGTGTGTGTGTGTCTGTGTATGTGAGTGTGTATGTGCATGTTTTACTAGGGCTTAAACAGGGCCTAATACTTGCTAGGCAAGTTGTCTACCACTTGACCACGCCTCCAACACTTTTACCCTTCTTTGTCTTTATTTGGCAGTACTGACACAAAAATAAAAATTTAAACCAACAGCTTTTCACCTCTGCTCTTCTATCCCTGCTCCCAGTAGGATTACAGAAATAAATGGAGCTATTCTTCTGAAATCTAGGATTAGTGAATTCAGACTTCCTCTTACCACCCACTCCAACTTAATATGAAAATTAATGTTAAAGCAAGATTATTCATTTTATTTAAATAAGTAATAATGGAATAATGTAACAAAGTATAACATATCCAAGTATAGAGTCTGACACAGTACCTCCAACCAAGCAGGTGCTTAAGTTTGCTAAATGAATGAGTGTATGAATGAATTGGTAATGAGTGGCAGTAAATTACAACCACATTACATCATGGGAAAATCAAATGACAGCACACCCAAGGATATACTCTCATACACTCCCTCTAATCATCCCAGGAGTTAGAAAGACAAATATTATCATTCCCATTGTATTTTGTGCACATACTATAGCTTGAACTCAGGGCCTAGGCACTGTCCTGTAAGTTTTTCACTCAAGTCAGGTGCTCTACCATTTGAGGCAGAGCCCCACTCCCAGCTTTTTGGTGGCTAATTGGAGATAAGAGTCTCATGGAGGGCTGGGAAGGTGGCTCAGTGGTAGAGCGCTTGCCTTGCATGCATGAGGCCCTGGGTTTGATTCCTCAGCACCACATAAGCAGAAAAGGTCAGAAGTGATGCTGTGGCTCTAGTGGTAGAGTGCTAGACTTAAGCTGAAGAGCTGAGGGACAGTGCCCAGGCCCACAGTTCAGGCCCCACAACCGACCAAAAAAAAGAGTCTCGTGGACTTTCTTGCCCTGGCTGACTTCAAACAGGGATCTTCAGATCTTAGCCTCTTGAGTAGCTAGAAATTATAGGTGTGAGCCATCCATTTTATAGATATGAAAATTGAGGTCAGACACACCACAAAGATAGTTTTTATTCGTAGAGGAAAGAATGAGAACCTTGGTTGTTTTTTTTTCCCCATATACATATTGCTTCCTTCTAATTAGAAAAAATACCAGTTTTTGGAGGTGAGGAAGACAACCCTTTGGGCTCATCTGGATCATATTTTCTCTAAAATCTGTTACGGAACTGTCTCCCACATGGTTTTGTGATTGTTTGTGTCCTTTGCTAGGCTCTCTGCTTCTTCACTGTGGTACCCTATGACACAGTGCTAACATGGGAATATAGTGACCCCATAGGTCCATGTAGTAAAGTCTTGGTCTCCAGCCTGTGGCATGACCGGGAGTGGCGCCTTTAAGAGGTACAACCAACTAGAAGGAAGTTATGTTATTGCCCTTAAAGAGGATATGGAGACCTCAACCTCTCCTTTCCTTGTCTCTTGCTTCCTCATGTCCATGAGGTGATACCTTTGCTCCATCATGTCTTCCTTCATCATGTGTTGCCGTGTTACCTCCCCACACATTCAAAAGCAATGGGGCCAATTGACTATGGACTGAAACTCCCGAAATTAAGATATAGTAATGGAAATGTATAATACAGTTTGTGGCAGTAATGGAAAGCACAGTGCCTAGTAATTAATAAATAAATATAATTTGCATCTTTTCTGTCTACTTGAAACAGAAGAGTTCCCAAGAATGAGATTCTTTAGGAGTGTGTGTTTGGTGGGGGTCCTAACAGAGGTGGGGAACACCTGGCCCCATAGAAGGTCCTCAAGTCATTTGGTAACAAAAGGACAAACTCATACGCTTCTCACTGGCTGCCT
The DNA here is from genome assembly GCF_000151885.1 of Dipodomys ordii. Lineage (NCBI taxonomy): Eukaryota > Metazoa > Chordata > Mammalia > Rodentia > Heteromyidae > Dipodomys > Dipodomys ordii. The sequence continues at coordinate 2,007,706 of NW_012267338.1, read as the reverse complement.
TCTGCCATTTGCCTATATGGCTAATTTTGTATGGCCGATGAATGGCTCTTGGCAGACTAAACGGTTCTTTACCCCTTTAAGATGTTAAGTTAGCATCTTAAGGAGGAAGGTAATGGCTTACAGAGACAGGGAAGAGAGACATGAAATAATACCTTACATTCCTTTAAAGTCTGGTGGATTTTATACCATTTCACTTCAGTTTATTCTATGTTCAGTGCTAGGGATCAACACCATGTCCCATGCATACAAGGCAAGTGCTTCTACCACTGGGCAACATCCCCAGCCCACAGTGCCATTTAAAGTGACATGTTTGAGGGTTCCATCCAGCTTTTCATCAAGTCATTAAGGAGTGATATATGAATTACATAATTTGAAACAATTCAATTGTAATTCTTCTGCTCCCTCCCACCTGCCTCCCCTTTGTTGAAAAACTTTCTTTCTCTTAACTGGTAAGACTAGCTCATGGCTTTCAGTTGGCTAACTCTAATTGTGTGAGAAAAATAATCATTGAACCAGCAGTGGCAGATGCGTCTAAACTACTTCTCTAAACCCATTCTGAATTGTTTTACATTATTAGAGACACAAAAACTTATTCACCAGGCTCTTCAATTAAGCTTCCAGACACTGGCAGTACTGGCTCAACTTTGGAAAACCACAATCATTAACGAGTATTTTACAAGGCATGGGTTTCATTCTCTAAGCCTCCATTTCTCCAGTGACAATTCATGCTAATTACATATTGCCATGTTAATTTGGTTCTGGAGAGGTAAGGTCTGGAAGGTTGGAGGAGGGGGCTCTGGTCTGTAGCATTTGTTCATTTTTATAGTGTCAATGCTCCTATTGTGGAGCATTTCTCTTTCCTTTTAGACAGTATTGAGTTTGAACTCAGGGCCTTACATTTTCTAGAGAAGCTCTCTACCACTTTAACCATAACTCCAATCTTTTTGGCTTTATTTTTCAGATAGGGTTCATGGCTTTTGTCTGGGAGCAGTCTTGGGCTTCACTCTCCTCCTTATGCTTCCCACAAGGCTGCAGTTATAGGTGCATGTGTCCATGACTGGCCTCCATTGGGGCCAATTTCAATTCACCAATGGGAAAGGCCCGTCTGAACACACACTAACACTATGCTGTAGTAGGTATATTATATCACAGAGTTATTAAGGATTTTAAAATCAGAAATTCTCAGAACTAAGCATCTTAAATGAGATAAAATATAAGAAAGAATGACTGCTCTTATATCTTGCCTCCAATCCCCATCTATTCCTCCTGGAACTTCTCTATGATGTCTATCTACTGTCTATCTACTGTCTATCTGTCTAATACACCGAAGCTCATGAATTGAAGTAACTTATCTATTAGTTTCACTTCCAAATTGTCACTCTCAATGCCTGATGTGTAGTCCTGAAATAGTCTTAGTCTTCCAACTTCTTACTTCCAAAAAAAAAACTTCCAATCTATCTCCTGCAAGACCCCAGATCTCTAGAAAGCAGAAATCTCCAGAAGTCATTCAGCTACACAAGATATGGCTCAATGTCTCGCCTCCACCCACGTCATGACCAATTTTAAACTTCAGAGAGAGAGAGAGAAAGAGAGAGAGAGAGAGAGTGTGTGTGTGTGTGTCTCTCTCTCTCTCTCTCTCTCTCTCTCTCTCTCTCACTGGAGCCTGAGGAAGCAGATTCCTGTCCTTCGGCAATGATTCTAATTCATTTTCTCCCTCCCTCCCTTCCTTCCTTTTATGGTGAGTCAGAATTCAGACCCAGATCTGTCCAGTTCCAGATAAGAGCCATTCATGACTCAGCATACGGCTCAGCCTTTTCTATTCATCTTTTTTCTTCTTCTAATTTTTGGCTGGAAGCAAAGAGTGGGATTAATGGAAAATCAATTTGTTACTAACACCAGAGATCCACTGGGGTCCTTTTCTTAAAAAAAAAAAAAAAAGAAAAGAAAGAAAAAAAGATAGCCAAAAACAAGTAAGTAGGGAGGGAACCTTATAACCTCAACAATCTCACAAGCAAAAACCACAGACAGCAGCTCTCATTGAACTTCTATGTGAGTCAAGCGGGAAGCCTGGAGCACAGAGCTGTTCTTAGTTCTCAGAACTGAGAAGCCGGTGTTTTTGCATTTTCATTTTATGATCATGGAACATGAAGTTCAGGAGAGCGGAGAGATCTGCCCAAGGCTCAGATAAGCGGAGGAACCGGAATGGCAGACCTGGAAGGCGCTCCATTCTGCGTCCGCCCCAGCCGTCCTCTACACCCACTACCATACCGATGGCCGTGCCAGGTATGAGGGCCTTGCTGGATGAGCGAGTTACACGCCATGCCACAATCTTTACCAAGACTCGGCCTCAAGTACTAACGTGCAGCATCTCTGCCCAGGAATGTTCCAGAGACATTCTATGGGGAAAGTTCCATGGGGAGAACAGTTTTGCCAGTGCTGCGTGCCGGCCCTCCCTGCCTCAGAGAGCCACAAGGCACACCAGCAGATTCTAAAGGCACTGGCCAGTTCTGCTGTCAGAATATTTCTTTCCTTCACTTAGTTCTCTGAGCCACAGCTTTGCTTGTCTACACGTGTCAGTTATTGATCTGTAGAATACCCTTTTAGCTAGTTATCTAGACAGAAAAGGGAGAAGGAGGCAGGCTGGGGATACTTATGGAAACTAACTAAAATGCATATTTTTAATTCCCCTTAAGAATGATGAAGCCCTTTGCCTTTTACATGTAGTGTGCTTTCTACAGAGAAATAAACAGTTAAATAAACTAGAGGCAATAAATCAGGAGGGAAGGGCTATTTACATTCCTGACTTTTTTGGCTCACTGGCACCCCAGTGGCTTCATTCCCAACCCTGCCCCAACCCCATTGGCTCTCCACCTTCCCTCCCTCCACCTTCCCTCCCTCCCATGGGGTTCTACTCCAGCTATGCACAACGTCTGTGGTCCTCACAACTTACAGTGTGCCACTCTCTGCCCCTCTCCAATGCAGGAGGGTGACAGAGAGCTGTAGCCCCCCAGGACACAGCCACAGCCAGAATGGTAGATTGTGTAGAAACACAGCTAATAGCTCATACCTCTAATTCTAGCTACTCAGGAGGCTCAGATCTGAGGATCCTGGTTCAAATCCAGCCTGGGTAGAAAGGCTATCAGAGTCTAACCTCCAATTAATTACCAAAAGCCTGAAGTAGAGCAGTGGCTCCAGTGTTAGGGCGTTAGCCTGGAGGGAGAGCACTAATGGATCGACAGCACCCAGGCCCTGAGTTCTAGTCCCAGTGCCAGCACATATACACAAAACAAAACACAAATTGTCTGGGATGATGAGCCTGTGGCTGACCCCGCCTGTAGGCTCAGCGGAAGTGCTCCAAAGTCCTAAGGGAAGCTGGGGGGTGGGGGTAAAAATTGACAGATCATAGGTAGTGCTGGGCTTGCTTTGGCTTTTCTTTTTGTTGTTGTTTTTCCCTCCTCTCTTTTCTTGGCTTATTTTCAGTTTCTCATTTTCTACAGCCAGCCTGCCCGAGAGGAGAAAAGGAGCCCGCCTAGGGACGCCTAATAAAACAAACCAAGAGTTTCCACCCATTCAGGGAGGAGGTGCCGGGCTGGCACAGACTCCATCCTCCCCCGGACACCCCCCCACCCCCGGGGCACCCCTCCATGCCCCCCTCCCCCGGCCGGGCCGGGCCTGACCCCGCCCTGCTTACCCACTCGGCAGATCAGGTCGTCCTCGATGGGGTTCTCTTTCCGCTTGCCGGTGCTGTACATGCTGGCCGGCCGCTTCACGGCCTTCTGCTTGACGTGGCCGCTGCCCGGGGACTTGACGCGGCGCTTCACGCCGTCGGTGGTGGGGGACACGTCGGCCGAGCGGATGACCTTGAGCTTGAAGGGGCTGCCGCGGATGTGCTGGTCGTAGAGGCGCAGGGACAGGGTGAAGTCGCCCTCCTTCTGCACGGTGTACAGGAACTCGTAGGTGCCGTTCTTGTTGTCCAGGATCTCGCCGTCGGCCACGCTGCCGTCGGGGGTGCTGAGCTCGGCCGTGAGGTAGGCGTTGCCCGTCTTGCACAGCTCGCCGTCCTTGTCCTTCGTGGTGATGGTCACCGACATGGGCTGCCCGATCACCGTCTGCCGCAGCCCCTCGCCCGTGGCCACCGTCTCCGAGGCCACGGCGTTGGTGGTCAGGATGGTCCCCAGGTTGTGGATGGACTTCTTCAGCCCTTCCGTTTCCACCAGGAAATCCAGCTGGTCGTTCTCCCGCGGGTGCAAGGGGAAGTCTTGGTCGGCCAGTTCGTTCAGCTTCTCGCTCATCTGCTTCTTCACCAGCAGCACCTCGGTCTCCGTGCCGTGGTTCAGGGCCTGGGCTGTGAAGTTGCTGCAGCTCTTGATGCTCTCCTGGCCCTGCAGCAGCGTGTCCAGCTGCGACTGGAGCACCTGGGGGGGGAGCGGTGGGGAGCGGTGGGGAGGGGTGCTGAGTGCTCCCGCCCCGCCTGCTCCCTCCTCTCGCCCCACCACCTGCCTGGGGCTGGGGCTACACCCCATCATTGCATTTAACCCAGTGAACCCAATGCTCATGTAAAAATCCAAGGCTGCTACCTACCCCCAAGATTTGCCTTCAGCCTGGCCCTGGTTTCACCAACCACCCCCCCATCTCCCCCCCATCACCCATGTGCGTTTTTCTTGGGGAATGTGTTTCCATTGGGACACATGGATGTGTCATACCTGACAAAAATGTTTTGCAATTCTAAAGTAATTTTCCTAAATATTCAGAGCTCCCCCCTCCCACCCCACCCCACCCCAGACAGCACCTAAGCACCAGAAACCAAACCAAAATGCAGTCTCCACCTGAATACCAGAAGCTTTCGTCTGTGGTTTTGTGAGCTGAACAGCAGAGTTGAATGAACAAAGACTGCTGCTGAGAGTTTGCTTTGAAGTTGACTAACAGGTTAGTGTGGGTGAAAGCAATTAAGAGACCATCCCACATTATAATTAAGAGACCATCCCACATTATAATTAAGGAAGGAAAACAGTCCAGCTAAACCCTAAACCCTGAATGCATGACATCGTATTCAACCCTGCCTTTTATCAAATAATAAATCCACACATAACTAGGAGGGGGGAAAAAAAAGTCAAAAGTGGATGATTGCACTCGGTGAAAATGAGTTCACTGTATCACAGTGACACTGATGGACCCATCTGAAACCCCTTAGATGCTGCTAGGATACAATAAACCAGGGCTGTGGAGCCCTCCCGATGCTTTGTCTTGTACAGGGGATCCAGGAACAAGAGCCTTACTTTGTGTTTGAGGCCATAGTTGACCTCCAGTTCCATGAGCAGCACGCTCTTGCGCACGTTCAGCGTCTTCTGCAGCTCATCGAAGGTGGAGTGGATGTCATCCACGATGCTGGCCTTTTGGTTGGTCAACTGATGAATGATTTCTGAGATGAACTGAAGAGCAGAATCTATTTCTGGGAGCCTAAGGGAGAAATGTTAAAGACCATAACTTAACATCAAACTGGAACCATTCCAAAGTCTATCCAAACGCTCTATGTTGTCCAAACACTACATCAATGCTTTATTTCTATTCTTTTCATCATCTCTAAAAAGTAGTCATGGAAGAAGGCAATGAATGAGACTTTGAGGGTCTCCATCCATTTCAATCTACCTTCAGTCATCTAATTGTAATTACAAAGACTTAAATCTCTCTGAGAAGCCATAAGAGCCAGGTAATTGTTGCACTGTGGATGTTTAAGAGGACCCTAGCCTTTTTAGTGCCAGTAGCATCTTTCCATCCCTAGCTGTGACATCAAAAACTGTGTATATGCATTGTCATATGTCCTCTGTGGTGCACACCATTCTAAAGACACAGGTGGTTTTTTTTTTCCAACTACATATAAAGCCTCTGCAAATTCAGTTTCCTGGGAACTTCTTCTAAGTTTCCTAGCTCTTTTACTTAGTATAGAATAATAAGAGATTTACTGCTTTGCCTATTTTTCCCTCTCGTCAGTCTTTTTCATGCATAGCATAGCTACTCTCTTCCTTTACATGCCTAAGAAAGAAGCTGGAAGCAGAAAAACACAAGAAGCACTGAACAATCACTGCTCAGTAGCACTGGACAGGACTCTAGCAAAAAGGAGCCAGTCACTGCTGTCACAATGGGTCTATGCGTAGGTGAAGAAGAACAGCTAAACCAAGCATGAGGTGGCTCATGCCTACAATCCTAGCTACTCAGGAGGCTGAGATCTGAGGCAAGGATCGTGGTTTAAAGCCAGCCCAGGCAGAAAAGACTATGAGGCCCTTATCTTCAATTAATCATTACAAAGTCAGAAATAGAACTGTAGCTTAAAATGGTAGAGCCACTGTAAGGTGCCGGTGGCTCACCCCTGTAATCCTAGCTACTCAGGAGGTGAGGATCAAGGTTCAAAGGCAGATGGGGAAAAAAGATCTCTGTGAAGCCGGGCGCTGATGGTTCACGCCTGTAATCCCAGCTACTCAGGAGCTGAGGTCTGAGGATCAGCCTGGGCAGGAAAGGTCTGTGAGACTCTTATCTTCAATAAACCACCAGAAAACCAGAAGTGGCACTGTGGCTCAAGTGATAGCACGTTTACCTTGAGCGGAAGAGCTGAGGGACAGCACCCAGGCCCAGAGTTCAAGCCCCACGACCAACCAAAAAAAAAAAAAAAGTCCCCATGAGACTTTTATCTCCAATTAACCATTCAAAAACTGGAAGTGGCACTATGGTTCAAGTGGTGGAGTGCTAGCCTTGAGCACAAAGAGGCTCAGGGAGAGCGCCCAGGCCATGAGTTTAACTTCCAGTACCAGCATGTGTGCGCGACACACACACACACAATGGAGCTAATGGGCTCCATAGAAGCCTTAGAACATAGAGGATGTTGGATTCTTAGGAAGGACAGGGAAAGCTTCATTACTCATTTGTGAATGACTGCAGACCCATGATCAGAGAGGAATGTATGGTGACACAAAGATGGACGGGACGCGTGGACGATAACAGGAGACAGGGACAGCGCCCCGGCCCTCCTGCACAGGGCCCAGGGACAGGTCGGGAGCTGTGGAGGGAGTCGCACCTTTTATTGACAGCATCCAGCTGGACCTGAAGGGAGGCCTTGTGCTGCTCCACCACGTCCTTGAGAGGCACTGTGGGGTGCTCCACGTGCTCCCCCTCTGTGCACTCACCACACATGGCGGTCTCGCAGGACTGGCAGTAAAACTCCATCACCTGTGAGTGACACAGAAAGCATCCAAATTTGGGAACACAGTTTCAATGCTTTCCTCAGGAAGCATAGTCCTTGCCTTCTCTCCCTTACTGGTCATGTCCTGTTTGTGACTCATTTAAAAGCAGAAATGGAAGACTAAACTTTGAGGTGACAGGTGTCAAGTAACTGGGAAGCCCAACTCCAAAGCTACTGGGATGGCCACAAAATCTACTTTTTGGTGGCTACTCTCTGAGGTGAAACCGTACAGGGCTACAATGCTCCAACTTTTTGATCTTCTGACCTCTTTACAATCTTCATAAATTATCAAAGACTCCAAGATATTGGGGCTGGGGAATCTAAACCAGGACTTAAGCTGAGCACATGCTAGCAAGTGCTATGCCACTGAGCCACACCCCCAGTCCTATGCATTTGCCATACTGAAAACTGAAATATAACCCATGTTTGCCATACCAAAAACTGAACACAGCCTGTGGCTCACCCAAGTAATCCTAGCTACTCGGGAGGCTAACATCTGAGAATAACAGTTCAAAGCCAGCCTCGGCAGAAAAATCCATGAGACTCTTATCTCCAATGAACCACCAAAAAGTTAGAAGTGGAGTTGCAGCTTAAGTGGTAGAGCACTAGCACTAACCTTGAAAGAAAAAGTTAAGGAATAGTGTCCAGGTCCTGAGTCTGAGACCCAGTACTGGCACAAAAAATTTTTCTGACGCACAAATATTTTAAGTACTTAATGTATCACAAGCAATAATAAGTCCATTCAAATATTAACATGAATAATGTAACTTATGGAAAATGTATTTGCAAAGCAAAACTTTTATGAGGAACATGGCATTGTTTTTTTGTTTTTGTGACTCTCTGAAGTATCTGCCTCATAGAAGCAAGTTGGGTTCTCATATTTGCTTCCCATTCCTTCATCGGAAAGCACACATCAACTGGAACATTCCTCTATACATTTTTGAGAAAATGAAAGTGAAAAAGCCAAAGAAGACCCACAAGGAAGGTGGGGTCTTGCTTTGGAAATACTCACTGTTTGGGAAATGGATGGGCTGCACTGGGCAGTTTTTACCCCAGTTTCTCCTGTTATTGAGCTTAATGACCTCAGGCCAATGACTTAACCTCACAGTGTCTCAACTCCAACTCTGTCAAATGGGGAGGATAACAGGAACCTATCGTTTAGGCTGCTATGAGAATTAAGTAGGTTACTGATACAGGAACTCCATTATGCCTGGCATGGGCTCAGGATGTTTTTAATAAGCAGTAGCTCTTGTGGTAATGACAATGACATCATCGTAATGACAATGACGTCATCAGCTGCCTGAAAATAAACCTTATCCTGATGGTGATAGACACTTAGTAACAACATAGCATAAAGTCTGAAAATTACCTAGTTATTCCCCTATTCTTTCAGCTGGGAATAATGGATTTCCAAAGCAGAGAGAGAGAGAGAGAGTGTGTGTGTGTGTGTGTGCGCGCACGTGCACACGCACGCGCGTGAGAGCCATGGAACTTGAATTTAGGGATTGGGTGCTGACCCTGTTTTGTGCTAAAGGCTAGTGCCTGCGCTACAGATCCACTTCCAGCTTTTTTGGTATGGCTTCCTGGGCTAGCTTTGCACTTCAATCCTCAGATCTCAGCTTCCTGAGTAGCAGGATTATGGGTTTGAGCCACCAGCATAGCACCCTGGCCCACAGAACTTTTTGAGGAGAACTTTCTCTTGGAAGTACAATGCAGATACCAAATAGGGCATAAATCCTAAGACAGCTGAATGGATTTTTCAGGGTGAATGCACCCACCAAGCACTTTTATTTAGACCCTGTTTATGAAATATAAGGTTTTAAATCCTTGAGCACAAGCCTGGCCCACTCACAGGCTAGACAATGCCTGCATATATTAGGTATTCAATGCTTAGCCATGGTTCTGGCAGCAGGTACTAGAGCAACCCAAGGGGCAAATCTCCTTATTAAGGCTCACTATTGTACATAGCGTTTTCCAAACTTAGTGAACCATATTCAGATAAAAGTCCTTCCAACTATCTGCAAGATCATTTTAGATTTCATGAGGCATCACAGTTTGAAGAGGGAAAACAGTAAATTAAAGAGCACATATAATTTGGGAGGGGATGTCAGGTGCCAAAGGCTCATCCTATAATCCTAGCTACTCAGGAGCTGAGAGTTGAGAATCATGATTCAAAGCTAGCCTAGGCAGGAAAATCTATAACATACTTATCTCCAATTAACCACCAAATAGCTGGAAGTGGAAGTGTGGCCAAGAGGTAGAGAGCCAGCCTGAGTAAAAAAAGCTAAGGGACAGAGCTGAGGCCTTGAGTTCACGCCCCAGTTCTGGCACCAAAAGAAAGAAAATAAATAAATAAATAAATATGGGAACATTACTGATAGTTTTACGCCAACATATTGGATAAATAAAATGGGAAAATTCCTAGAAACACACAAACTGCCAAAACAGATTCAAAGAAGCAATAGAAAGCCCAAATAGACTTACAATTAGAATCCAGCAAAAAGCCTCGTTAGTGAGTTCTATCAAGTAAGAATTGATACTATAAATCAGAACTGATACGGAACCTTTCCAAATTCTTCAAAAAACAAAGGACAAAATAGTACTTCCTAATTTATTCTACCAGGCTAGTATCTTCCTAACACCTACAATATCACAAGAAAATTATAGACCAAGGCCAGGCATGGTGGGTCATACTTGTAACTCCAGATACTCAAGAGGTAAAGATCAAGAGGATCTCAGTTAAGAGGCCATTCTGGACAAAAAGTGAGCCCTAGCTTGACAAATAATCGGGGCAGGGTGATGCACACTGCTGATCTGAGACACTTGGATGCCATAGACTGAGGTCACAGGATATCCTGGGGAAAAATCAAGAAAAATAATGAGGGCTTGGAAGTTGGTTCAGTGGTAGAGTGCTTGTCTTGCATGCATGAGACCCCGGGTTCGATTCCTCAGCACCATATAAGCAGAAAAAGCCAGAAGTAGAGCTGTGGCTCAATTGATAGAGCACTAGCATTGAGCTAAAGAGCTCAGGGACAGCGCCCAGGCCCAGAGTTCATGCCCCAAGACCAAAAACAAAAAAAACAAAAAACTAAAGTAAAGGGCTGGAGCATGGTTTCGGTGGTAGAGTATCTGCCTATCAAAGTGTGAGTCCTTGAGTTCACACCCTAGTACTTCAAAAAGGAAGAAAGATGGAAAAGGAAGAAAAGGAAAAGAAAATTATATATAGACCAATACCCCTTATAAAAATAGTTCAAAAGTCCTTTGGTAAATACCAGCAAAAGGAATCTAGCCACATATTAAAAGTATCAGACATTCATGAACAAATGATCTTCATCCCAGGGGCGCAAGGAAGGTTTGCGAGTAAAACTCACAACCCGCAGTCTCCCACATTAATAAAAGGAAGCGTCTGCATAATGGGTATACCATTCCTCTCCAAGGTCATGAAAACGCTACAGAACGAGACTGTAATGTTTGCACTGCTTTATGAACCACTAAGTGTATACTTGTAGGTGGAGAAGATGTTGAATTTGATATTATGTGTGTTTTTAACCTTAAAAACAATATGAACAAAATTTTTTTAATGAATTACAGCCTTGAAGAGACAGCACAGATCTGGGTGGCTAACCCCTAGTCTGCTGTCCTAAACGCATCTTGATAGCAAAGGCTATGATATCATGTTTAAGTGCAAACAGCTAGTCATTCTCAAATGCCCTGCTGGGTTCTGACAGCTGTCCTGAACTGGGTGCTAATGGTGGGGAGGGGGGTGTGCCCTGCAGAGCTCTTCCATTCCCTCTCATCTTTCCCCTCACCCCCCAGAGACAACATCATTGTCCCCATGTGTGCCCAGAGGCCAGGGTGAACTTAGTGTTGCTGAGGGGTAGTTACCAGATATGTCTATCAGCAAAAAATAATCAAACTTGACAACCAACCATTGAGGTTGATCCTGGGTTGGTAGGGAGCAGGACTTATTCCTGGCAGGGCATTCTTTTCTTTCTTGTTTTTGTGGTACTGAAGTTTGAACTCAGGGCCTAGAGCTTGCTTGTGTGGTGCTCTACCACTTGAGCTGTGTGTCCAGCCTTGCCTTGTACTAGTAATTCTGGAGAAAGAATTTCATCAATTTTTCTGTCCGGGCTCCCTTCAAATCGAGATCCTCACATCTCAGCCTCCCGAGTAGCTAAGATTATAGGTGAGCCATGGATAGCATGACATTCTTGAGGACATCATACTCTTTGCATGACTCTACATCCTTCTTACTAAGTGCCTAACTGAGCAGCGGTGTGACTTCCTGATTATTTATTTATGTACCTAGGGTCATAAGGCACAGGCTAGAGTGTTAGCTTTATGTGCCAAGAGCCTCATAGATCAAGCTGGGTGCTAGTGGCTCACACCTGTAATCCCAGCTACTCAGGAAGCTGATATCTGAGGATCATGGTTCAAAGCCAGCCTGGGCAGGAACGTCTGTAAGACTCTTAGCTCCAATTAAGCACCAGAAAACTGGGAGTGGAACTATGGCTCAAAGTGGTAGAGCACTAGCCTTGAGCAAAAGAGCTCAGGAACAATGCCCAGGCCCTGAGTTCAAGTCCCAAAACTGACAAAAAAACAAAATAAAACAAAACAAAAGCTCATAGATCACTGTCCATCCTTCCACTTGGACAATACCATAGCAATTTAAAGAGAAGGCGTTGTGTCGCAGCACTGAAAGCAGATGGCAAGCTTTGTCATCCACCAGTGCTAATCAGCACCTGCCCGTTAGAATGGCAGCACCCTGCTTTGCTTTAATTACCCTATTTCATTAACCTTCAGATGCTTGACTTGTCTTTAAAGATTTGCCCAAGGTAATTAACTGCAGCAATTTATCTGGAATATTACATGCATTTGTCTTGACTACGCAATGAGGATCCCTGTTTCAAAGCAGCAGTGTGAACTCCTAAATTTATGTTAAGATCAAACAACAGAAGGATTTAATACACTTGCTGCCAATTTTCCAAGGCTGATTGCCGCTTCATAAATTTTATGATTCCAAGGAACCCTAATGACTGAGCTCAAAACATACTTTAAATATCTTTGCTCACCTCTGGGAGGGTCAAACTCTTTAGATAGCTTTAACCTTTAATGTGACCGGATGAGCTGCATTGGGGAGAGGTGGGTTTGGTGGTACTTAGGGACCTTGGGCTTGCTAGACAGGGAGTTCTACCACTTGAGTCATGCTCTCAACCCTAAGAAGAGTTTTAACCTAAAGAACTCTTTTAACTTGCCTGCAATGAACTTATCTAATAGATTTTCTATCTATCACCCACCCAAAGGTCTCTGTTGGTGAGCTATGCTCAGAAATATACTTTAGGAATTCTTTTCTAAGTCTTTCAGGCAGTAACCACAGACTTCGCTTTCACCCTTTCACATCCCAAACTGAAACCAGGTCTTCAGTAGATCTCCTGATACTGTGAAAACTGACTTCTCTAGCAGTTTGGATCTGCAGAGGGGAACCTTTATTCTGCCAAGAGTCACTTAGATAATACTAATTAATAGCATCCTCCACAGGCAGAGGGTAGCAGGAAATTGACAAGAGAATGATGCACCAAATGATTTCTGAGGCCTTATAGAACATGGTGGCTGGATGTGACTAAGGAGTCAGGTGCCCCTTGTATCTGACAGGTGCCTTCCCAGAGCTGGTACTTAGTATCAGAGCTCTAAAGAGACAGCCCAAGCAGTTCACCCAGAGCCAATGTGAGGAATGGCCACCAAGAACGCTCAAACTAATAAGCCAGGCAATGATGGCTCATGCCTTTAATCCTGCTACTCAGGAGGCTGAGAGCTGAGGCCTGAGGCTCAAAGTTAGACATGTATGCGGATCAAGACTTGCCTAGCTACTGACTTTCTCTCCTGAGGATGCCGACAACACATGCTTGGTAGACACCATGAGGATGGTTCTGTTATTTAGATAACTCAGGCCAGAGAAAGTAAGCAGACGAAAAATTAGGAACTAAATCAATCACTTTTTAATCATGACTCAGGTTTCCTCAGGAAGCCTGTTTTAATCAAGAAATCTCTGGTGTCCCCAAAGGCCACCCCATGTCACAGCCGCCATGCTCTGGGACCACGTCTGTCACTTACATTGCCATCGTGGTTGGGGCAAGAGAGAGGCTTTCCTGCAGCCACAGCGGTGACGGTCTCCAGGATGGAGGACTCCTCGACGTTGCTGCCTGGCGTCCGCTGCAGCACATCCATCAGGTTTGTGATGAAGAAGTTGTTCTGGAGGGCGGCCACCCCTTTCTCGGGCAGGATGGAGGTCTGGCGGCACACGGGGCACGAGAGGGTCAAGCTGTGGGCGGGAATGTAGTTCTGCAGGCACCTGCGGTGGAGCGGACAGGGCACACTCAGCACAGAGTGCTCACCGACAGTGACAGCCAAGCTACCAAGTGATTTTCTGGCTTTTCTATAGAATCCTTCCTCCTTCCTGCTGTGTTCTACCAGGGACAGGAGCTAGCTGTCCTCACTCGCCCTGTCCACTTACTTTCTGACATAGAGTCTTATGAAATTTTTGCCTGAGCTGGTCTTGAGAACTATGATCTTCCTATCTCTACCACCCAAAAAACTGGTGCCTAAGCCACCACACCCAGTTCTCTTCCCTCACCTTTTTGACTCTTGGGCCTCCTCCTGTCTGTTCCTTCTTTCCTGAGTTAATAAGGTTAGAGTTTTTCTTTTTTTTTTCTTTTTTTGGGTCCGGTTGTGGGGCCTGAACTCTGGGCCTGGGCACTGTCCCTCAGCTCTTCAGCTCAAGACTAGCACTCTACCACTTGAGCCACAGCGCCACTTCCGGCTTTTTTCTTTTTGCTTATGTGGTGCTGAGGAATCGAACCCAGGGCCTGAGGCTTGCAAGGCAAGTGCTCTACCGCTGAGCCACCTTCCCAGCCCCAAGGTTAGAGTTTTTCAAGTCTATCCTAAGAGTGGTTCTCTTCTTGTGACATTACATTCATGAATACATGAGTGCTCACATATTTATATTGCTTTCCACAGATGTCTGCTCTGAGCTTATTAGCAGGCCAATGATTGACTGCTCAGATATGTCTCACAGGTTTTTTTGTGGTTTTTTGTTTTTTGTTTTTTGTTTTTTTTGGGTCCGGTTGTGGGGCCTGAACTCTGGGCCTGGGCGCTGTCCCTCAGCTCTTCAGCTCAAGGCTAGCACTCTACCACTTGAGCCACAGCGCCACTTCTGGCTTTTTTTCTTTTTGCTTATGTGGTGCTAAGGAATCGAACCCAGGGCCTCAGGCATGCAAGGCAAGCGCTCTACCATTGAGCCACCTTCCCAGCCCTTTTTGTGGGTTTTTTGTTTGTTTTTATTTTGTTTTTGTCAATCATGGGGTTTGAACTCAAGGCCTGAGCATTATTCCCTTTGTTCAAGGCTAACACTCTGGTACTTTGAGCCACAGTTCCAGTTCCAGTTTTCAAAAGGTTAATTGGAGTGAAAATCTCACAGACTCTCCTGCTCCAGCTGGCTATGAACTGCAATCCTCACATCTCAGCTCCCTGAGTAGCTAAAGTTACAGGTATGAGCCACCAGTGCCCAGCCATTTCATTTTCTTTTTAATGCCTACAATGGGGGACCTCAAACTTGTTCAGCTTGCTTGCTCACAGCTGGTACTCTGCTACTTGAATCTCCAGCCTAGGATTTTGCTAGTTAATTGGAGACAAAGTCTCACAGACTTTTTATGCCTGGGCTGACTTCACATCTCGATACTCTGATTTCAAGCTTTCTGAGTAACTAGAATTACAGGCATTAGTCACCAACATCTGACCTCAGAGGTTCAATGTTCCCCAATCCAAGCCAATGATCTTCCCCCAAAATGTATCCTCTTCATTCTTCACGCCCAATCCATCATAAAATCCTGCCACTTACTAAATGTCTCTCCATCCTCTCCCGTTTTCTTCTTCCCCATCCCATTAAACCTTCCTTAGGCTTCTGCAACAGTCTTACACTCTAGGACTCTGGTACCCCTTTTCCATACTGCTGTCAAAGTGACATTCTCAGAACTCAGAATCATTGAATTCTCCCCCTCCTCCACTTGACACAAGATCCCTGCACTTACAATGAAGATGAGAGGCCATAGAGGGTGACATGGAAGGCCCACTTCAATGACCTTACACATTTTCTGTCATTTCCCCTCCTGTGGTGCATAAGAGCCCCTCGGAGCTGACATTCTTCCCAGTGTCCAGGCTCCTCCCTACAGCAGGCTCTTTCCTCCTACTCACTCCTTTTCACTTCATTTTAACTCATCTTGGGGATTTGCTTAGCAACCACCTCTGAAGCAAAGCCTTCCCTGATGAGGGCCGAGGCCCCTATGGAGTGGGGCACTCCTGCCCCTGGCTTCCTATCACATTCATCTAAGTGATTAAGGAACTCGCAACTTCTCCTCTGTGAGGACGTGACAGTGTCTAGCTTTGCTCTCCTTCCAAGCCTTGTTGACAGTGTTGTGGAAGACAACTGTGACCCAACTGTGAAGATGCCTCCAGGTAGCCTTAGCAAAGGTACACAGGGCATGCAAAGGGTCCTGGAGTTTGGTGTCTCAACAAGGAGAATGCTGTGAGGTTCTATCGCTACAGAAATGAAATCTTTCTGTTCTAAGGAAAGTGATCCAGGGACTTGAAAAGAGATCATTCCAGCATGCACATTGTTAGTACAATCCTAACACGTAGCACTCCATACAGGGAACTCCAAATCTCCACCACTAACAATGAAATGGAGCACACAAGTGGTTTGGGCCAGATCTAGGGAAGTTTACAAGGGTTGGTTCTCACCTGTCAGAGTAAGGAAAGAGAACTCCCAAAGTCGACTCAGCAGGCCCTGAACACAGAACAGGAATGGGACTGCTCTGCCAAGCTTGGATCGAGTGGCTCTCAACATGGAGCATGCCAGGAAGGCTGTGCCAGCTACTACAAACCGAGTTATGATCTCACCATGTGAATACAGAGCATTAGAACACTCTGCTGGCATTCATGTTTAAACCATATCCATTAGGTAGTACAGAAAGAAATTACACACTCTACTCAATTATTTTGGAAAATGCATTGCAAAGCACTTAAGCTAATGCATAAACTGAATAAAATAGAAAGCATGGTATATTACACATACCATCACTAAAAATACACACACACACACACACACACACACACACACACAATAACAACCCCAAGCATATAAAAGCCCACAATTATTACTAACAAATCTACTTTCTCTCTCCACTCAGCACCACCATCAAAGATGTGGTTATTCTTTTGCATTTGAGACCCTACAGCATAAGTCAACTCCAAAAACTTATCAACAATCAGATAACAAATGTCCATGACATTTGATGGGGTAAATGGAATGGACACACATTTGAAGCCATAGGAAATACTGATTTCCTGTTCTATAATAGGAAGCATTTAATTAATAATAACAGAGCTGGGTGCCAGTGGCTCATTCCTGTAATCCTAGCTATTCCTGTATTCCTAACTAAGATCTGAAGATCACAGTTCTAAGCCATCCTTAGCAGAAAAGTCCATGAGACTCTTATCTTTAGTTAACTATCAAAAAAGCTGGAAGTCCAGTTGTAGCTCAAGTGGTAGACCATTAGCTTTGAGCACGTAAACTCAGGGATAGCACCCAGTCTCTGAGTTCAAGTCCCAGGACCAGCACAAAATTAATTTAAAAATGTAATAATAAGCTGGGCACTGGTGGCTCACACCTGTAGTTCTAGCTACTCAGGAGGTTGAGATCTGAGGACTGCAGTTCAAAGCCAGCCAGGGCAGGAAAGTCCATGAGACTCTTATCTCTAATAAACCACCAGAAAATAGGAAGTGGTGCTGTGGCTCAAGTGGTAGAGTGCTCACCTCGAGCTGAAGAGCTGAGGGACAGCCCTCAAGCCCAGAGTTCAAGACCCATGACCAAGAAAAAAAAATTAATAAAATGTTATACAACATCAACTACCATTTTATTATTTTAAGTAATTCAAAACAGTAATTTTAAAATTATAATTACTAGCCAGGCCCTGGTGGCTCACATTGGTAATCCTAACTACTCAGGAAGCTAAGATCTGAGGATCACAGTCTGAAGCCAGCCAGGAAAAAGAAAGTCCATTAGACTCTTATTTCCAATTAACCATCAGGAACTTGGAAATGGAGCTGTGGATCAAGTGGTAGAGCACTAGCCTTGACCACAAAAGTTCAGGGACAGTACCTAGGCCCTGACTTCAAGTAGTTAAATTAGACGACAGGTGAACTAAGTACAGCAAACTTTTTGTGTCTGATTTCTTAAATGGTAAGTTAAACAATAGAGTAAAATTATATTTTGATGATTTAACACCCCTTTCAAAAATATACCTCCTGGGCTGGGAAAGTGGCTCAGTGGTAGAGTGCTTGCCTTGCATGCATGAGCCCTGGTCAATTCCTTAGCACCACAGAAGCAGAAAAAGCCAGAAGTGGTCCTATAGCTCAAGTGGTAGAGCATTAACCTTGAGCTGAAGAGCTCAGGGACAGCGCCCAGGCCCAGAATTCAAGACCCACAACCAACCAAAAAAAAAAAAAGCATACCTTCTCAAGAAGGATAAAATGAATTTTTATATGTAAATTATAGTCAGGTAATTTATAATTATCTTATAATTTTTTTAGCTTTTTTTCTTCATCGAAAACATCATAGTATCCAAAAATGACATTACTCTGTGTCTAAATATCTTTAGGGAAAGAAAAATCACTGTCCTTTGAGATGATTCCTAATACAGACAGGTTTCTTACCTGATCTGTTGCAAAAAAAAAAAGATATGACAGATTTATAATTGAAAGTTGCTCTGTGAGGAGGAAAGATTGAGGGCCACAAACTGCTTCACAAAGAATAAAGGGAAAATTAAAGTTCTTTAATCTAAAAATACTTATGTAATGCTCCATCTCCTTTGGAAATGTGCCAGTGGCTACTGGTTTGCTTTGGTCTCATTGTTTGCAATGAGGTAAGTTATTGGCGACCCATGATTGGGCTCCCAGATGTCTGTCAACAGCACAGAGATCCATTGTCTCCCCTGTGTAATGATAGAATCCTGGGAAAGATCCCTGAGCCGAGGGTGAAAGTCAGTCCAGGAAAGTCCTGCTCCCAACACCCAAGAGGCTTACCTCTCGCAGAAAGTATGCAGACAGGGGAGGACTTTGGGATTCTTGTATCGTTCCAGGCATATACTGCAGATCAGAAACTGCTTGTCAATCTGGCGTACCACAGGACTGGGGATACTGGTGCCCTCACTGGCCATCCTAGACCACTGACATGGGGGGCCGGGCGTCCTCGACCCTGCACGCTGCTGCTGTCAGAGAGAAAAGCCAAAAGGGCAAAACACGTGAGCGACAGGCAAGTCAACCATGGGCTCTTTGCCTCCAGGCATCTCATCACAAATACAGGCATTCTACATCCGCGACTGCAGCAGGACCAGAGCCAGCCCTTCATGCTGTAGAAGGAATAGGGAGAGCGGCTTGGTGTTTGTGGTATAAGGCAATAAGAGAAGTACATGTTTACAGCCAACAACAGATTAAAAGGGTGTGTGGGAGCAAGATCTATGCTTGCTGAGGAGTCCATATTTATACAGGCATATCTGCTCATACCTTCAGCTTTTACCTTTTATATTCTTACTGAATTCAGTGTTCTCCTATGTTTTGTTCTTGAAAGGACCAGACTATGTTCCCTAAATATACCTCTTTGCCCAGGATCATTGTGGACTGAAGGTTGCTGATAAATGGCAGACACACAAGCAGCACTCTGTCTCTCCCTTTTTCCTTACTATGGGCATACATTTCATTTATCAATTTATTTGTTTATTCATTTATACTGGGGTTTGAACTCAGGACCTTGAACTTGCTAGGCAAATGCTCCAATACTTCAGCCATACCTCCAGGCCTTTGTTTTTAGACAGAGATTCCTATATTTACCCACCTGATCTCTAACTCTTGGGTCTCTCCCTTCCAATTCTGGAACTATAGGCATGTTGTGCCATCTGTGGACAACTTTTTCTTTCACAAAGGAAATTTCCATTTGTAAAGGTGCCCCACCCCCCCATTCCAAGAAAAGGGGAAGGCTTTTACCTATGGGAGACTAGAAGGAGAAATCTCACTAAACAAACCTCATCTACCATACATTTCCTCATCGCTTCCCTCAAGTTACCACTCCCTAGGGTCCAATACACCCTTTCCTTTGTCTAATTGCTCTCCAGAATTTATCACCCATTATAAAAACAGTATATAAGCTCCCAAGCCTAATCACCTCTTTGGGTTTTCATTACTTTTCTATGATGCTCTTGTGCACATATTAAAATACTGACCTCAATCAAATCTGTATACCTTTTTCTCCTGCAAATCTCTGCTTCATTTAATTCACAGTTCTCAGACCTCTAATATGAGAGTAGAAAAGAGGTTTTTCTAACCTTACATACTTTTTTTTTCTTTTTTGGGGGGGTCCAGTCGTGGGGCCTGAACTCTGGGCCTGGGCACTGTCCCTCAGCTCTTCAGCTCAAGGCTAGTGCTCTACCACTTGAACCACAGTGCCACTTCTGGCTTTTTTTTTCCCAGCCCCATCCCCTAGAGACTTTTATCTCCAATTAGCCACTCAAACTGGTAGAGTGCTAGCCTTGAGCAAAAGAGCGCAGTGCCCAGGCCTTGAGTTCAAGCCTCACAACCACAAAAGAAGAAAAGAAGGGAGGAGAGAGGGAAGGAAGGGGGAAACTACTCGGGAGGCTGAGATCTCAGGATCACAGTTTAAAGCCAGCATGGGCAGGAAAGTCTGTGAGACTCTTATCTGTAATTAAGCACCAAAAAGCTGGAACTGGAACTGTGGGTCAAAGGGTAGAGCACTAGCCTTGAAAAAAAAAAAAGTTCAGGGACAGTGTCCAGGCCTTGAGCTCAAGCCCCAGAACTAGGGAGGAAGGGAGGGAGGGAGGAAGGGAAAGAGAGTATTGGTATTCATGTGTGTATATTTGATTTGAAGGTCTGGGGAAATATTAGGAATCATGCTAGAAAAGATGAAATTAGGGCTGGGAAGGTGGCTCAGTGGTGGAGCACTTGCCTTGCATGCCTGAGGCCTGGGTTCAATTCCTCAGCACCACATAAGCAAAAAGAAAAAAGCCGGAAGTGGTGCTGTGGCTCAAGTGGTAGAGCGCTAGCCTTGAGCTGAAGAGCTGAGGGACAGTGCCCAGGCCCAGAGTTGAGGCCCCACAACCGGACCCAAAAAAAAAAAAAAGATGAAATTAGAAGACAAGAGAGAAGGAAGCTGACAGCCCAGGCTTATCATTAAGGAGGGGGAGTTCTAATGTAAAACCCAGAGGCATTTATAAACTTCCTGGGTTCTGGCCCAAAGGTGTTAGCCAAAGAAGAACTAAAATTCACTTCTTACTTTTCTAAATCTTTGTTTTCACATCTAAAGCCCCTGCTACTCCAAAGGGAAATGTTCTTAACTATAGTAACAACAAGACAAATAGTTAACCTTCAATATGATTTTTAGTAAAAATTAATACTACTTTTTTCATTCTGTGGATAACATAAAAACAAAAACCAAACCTATACACAACCACATCACTCCCAGGCTCAATCCAGAAGTGAGCCAGCATGTAAACACAGGCTTGTATGTCTTCAAACTCCCAGCCTTTCATTTCCGAAAACAGCCCTCCTCCCTGCCCAGAGTTTGTGTTCTAAGAAGGCCATACAGTGGAAGTTCGGTTTATATATGAATGACACTTCAAACTGATCTGTGTTTGAAGCTGGGAAAATGCCCTATATTTATAGTACCAAACAATTCTACACCTTCTAAAGGAAATATTTTCCCCAAATATTAATGTTTTTTTTACCATAAAATAATGTAAAGTATTTCAGCTTGTATTAAGAAAACTGGGCTTAGCTATTTGAGTATAGTTACACACATGATACACCCATTTCCATACTCTGGATAGGCCATAAAAGAGTATAAGAAATAGCCGGGCGCTGGTGGCTCACGCCTGTAATCCTAGCTACTCAGGAGGCTGAGATCTGAGAATCGTGGTTCAAAGCCAGCCCGGGCAGAAAAGACTGTGAGACTCCTATCTCCAATAAACCACTAGAAAACCGGAAGTGGCGCTGTAGCTCAAGTGGTAGAACGCTCGCCTTGAGCTGAAGAGCTGAGGGACAGCGCCCAGGCCCAGAGTTCAAGCCCCCCGGCCGACAAAAAAAAAAGCCTGAAGCCACCAGTGCTTTGCTGATTTCCCAGTTTTTAAGTTCTCAGTTGTCACTGGAATTGCAAGCACATCGAGCTGCCCTTCAGTGGCTCATTCACC